>NW_003216476.1:60651-66600 GCF_000006405.1 Perkinsus marinus ATCC 50983 | reverse complement strand
CAGTACTATACGCACATGGCCCTTATTAACTCACCGCTGACAACAAAGTATCCGCTTCACTGTTCTTCGCGCCAACTCCACTGGCCCTGTTCTCATCATCAGATGGTGACTGTACATTACTAGTAGTAGTATTGCCGAAATTGCGCAATGCATGCTGGGTCCAGGCAGCCAATGACTTGTTGACAATGCTAGCTGCACAGTCATCGAGGATCACCAGTCTTAGCTCACATACCATCACACTACATGTGGAGAGGAATTCTGCAACGTATCTGGCTACCACTGATGAAAGTGTTAAGGCTATAATCAATTCCTACCTCTCTTGCACTTCCTCAACGACCTCAGAATCCTCCAAGTGATGCCGTAATGCTGCAAGAAGCCCATCACAGCTCTTGATGGCTGAGCATCTTTCCTTCAGCCCAAACCTAGCCCAAACTTATAGTATATAATCCTACGATAGACTTACGATGAAGTAGACACCGTCAACTTCTGCAAAGGAGGGACCCCTGCAAGGAGCAAGCGCTCGTATCGTCGTCCACTTGCTGATACCAGTTGGCGCAACTTGAAACATTGTCGACTGAGTGTACCTTCTCTGGAAGAGTAGGGAGGGTAAGCATGGAGACAGGGTACGGTAATGGGTGTTGGCTATGTGCTTATCATGACCCTCGTAAATAGCATGCCTATCCTTCATATCACCCCTGCTATGGTGACCACCATTGACGACGTCATCAAATGTTGGATGGCGTACTACGAACAGGCCGAGGATCTGACAACCTATTCCAATACTCGTACCAAGAGCATGAGTATAATCACCGTATGGATGTATAGCTCGAGAATCTGGGCTAGGGCTATGATGATATCAAAGTGGACCTGTACAGTGGAGCGGTGAGGAATTGACTGATCGATTGGCATCGCTCACCGAGGGATGGACAACACCTAGTTGTAGCAGTTCCCCCATCCGATTTGCCGTAGCTTGTGTAAGCAAAGGCCATCTCGGGGACACCATAGATGACACCCTGAGCAACATTCATGGTCGGGAGCCTTGGGATAACTGACGAGACCTACCCACCAAGGTCTGGGTCATAGATGGCAGCTTCGATAGACGGCTTGGACAGTGCCTCGAGGCCCTCAACTCCCCCTGTTATTGACCCTCTAAGCCTCCTAGGGGAAGGTATCAGAGGCTGAAAGCCACTGCTGCCGTATACAACTACATACTAGTAGCGTACATCAGATGACTCCAGCAAATTCCATGACTCTCTTTGCGCTAAAGGCAAGAGGTCCGCATCCCAGACCCTGAGGCTAACATCTCGAATAATGCTTTGCCCTAGTCGACTTATAACCTGTAGCATTCATGAAGTGATTACACGAATATAGCGATCGATACCTGTTCCAAAGCCCCAGTGGTCCCACTACCATTCATAGTGGCATGGGAGAATACTCGAAGCAAGCCACATACATTAGATGCTATGCTCAGAGGACAACCTGAGAAGACGGATAATCTCAGCTCAACTTGAGCATCATCATAGTCGGCGATTATCTATTTTCAGCTACTGTTCTTTAGTGTTAGAGTTATTGATGCCGTACCCACCAGTAACAGAATCAAATGGTTCCAACAGGGACTGTAGCTGATTGTTGACCCTGTCTAAGACCATATCTCGACGGGCCGTAAGCTCAGCAGAGAGGTTATTGATGAACTCAATCAAGTGTGGATCGTCATCCGTCATAACATCACATCCCTAACATATGATCATTCGTAGGAAGTATCCATTCGAGACCCACTTTGAAACTGTCATGCCAAGTGACGAGCCTGTCATATCGGATGATGAGCGTTAGGAAGACTTCAAGTCTGCAAACGACGAAGTTTAAACTATACCGATTACGAGCTGGCTGCACTACAGCCTATGGAGGAAATGCGGGAACTCTCTAGGGTCTAGCAGTTGGCACAATTCAGACGCTGGCATGGTCTTCCGTCCAGTATACGCAATCTCGTCCATGACTCGCCCCCCAAAGTTAGTAGCAGCCAGGAGGCATTGCCGCGCTATGGTGCCCACCTGAAGGGGGGATATGCTCGGCCTTGGACACGCTGGGCCTTACAAGATTGCAGAAAATGGAGCACATGTCCGCAGCAGGATTGATATCAGCTGAACCCACGTCAGTGTATGAGATGATGAGCTGCCAGTACCTCCAGGATAAGATTTGATGGAGGAGTGGTATCAACTACTACCCTGATAAGGTCTCAACATAAGCCTTTTGGAGGCTACTGAGGTCATCTACCACAGCCAGGGGCTTCAGTCTCTCATACAACGTGGATTTCGTGTCTGCTAGTAGTTCGGACGGATGAGTCTGAACATACGACTTGGTAAGCTGTAATACTAGTAGTAGAGTATACCCAATCATGACCAGCCTTCTTCATCCAACAAGGCAGCTCTATTCCAGCAGTCAGGAGCTGTTGTAGGCGAATGGCAGCATGGATGGACTCAATGACTGTTGACGCTGATCGATAGGCCTTGTATGCTCGAGACATCCGCGCTACGTCCATGATCTGCCAAAAGTTCCATTAAGTGCCACTACGTAGCCATGGTGTGCGACGACATCTTCATTACAACTAAACTGAGCTCAATTGCCAGGGATGCTTACTATCGCATTCTAACTCCACTAGAGTGAGACCCCATTACCCGCTCCTTCACCAGTATTAGCCTATGCCTCCTTCTGGCTAGGGCTAAGGTCCTAGTAGGGGAGTACACCTTCCTCTCCACCAGACTTCGTAATGCACGACGTGAATTGACTGTGGCTACTAGGGCTAGGCATACCTAAAACTCTTTACAGTCAGTCATTGACTGACGGGGCAGAGGCCACGTCCAAGCTCGATAAAAGCTCACCACTCATCCATTAATACCTCCCTCGAAGCTGCCTCTATTATGTCATTCCCTCTCCTGAGTAAATCTCTCCTTTTGCTGAGTTCCAGCGCCAGCACGTCATTCAAAGTCTTCTCCCAACGTTCACATTGGCTTATACGATCCCTTAGTACAGTCATATCCACTACCACGTCCTCATCGAGATCTAGCAATGTGGACAACTCCACTACTAGAGACCTGTATAGATCACATTGCGACCCGAATATGTGCATTACTACTACCTCCTATAGCACCATACTTCTCCATCATTAGCAGGCTGTCTATGACAAGGATCTTTTAAAGGGTCAACAGGAAGGAAGTGTTCCGGTATATCTAGTTCGGCTAAGTGTGGTACTGTTGGGGATTCCTCAGCCATGATATAAGTTATATCATATAACTCGCAACAAGGAACACTTCACTCGTTTTGACTTCAATGATTGTATTCCGAGAGCTAGCACGAGCCAATGTCAGCTTCATACAGTAGATAGCGCCACTAGTATCACTAAAACTGCACTCCTATGTACTTCTAGTATTAATAATATTAAAACGAATATAAGTAGCTTGGCAACGTTATGGGTAATTTGGGGACGGTATGAGTAATTTTGGGGAGGGTATGAGTAATTCTGGGGACGGTATGAGTAATTTCGGGGACGGTATGAGTAATTTTGGGGACGGTATGAGCAATTTTTGGGGACGGTATGAGTAATTTTGGGGAGGGTATGAGTAATTCTGGGGACGGTATGAGTAATTTCGGGGACGGTATGAGTAATTTTGGGGACGGTATGAGCAATTTTTGGGGACGGTATGAGTAATTTTGGGGACGGTATGAGTAATTTTGGGGACGGTATGAGTAATTTTGGGGACGGTATGAGTAATTTCGGGGACGGTATGAGTAATTTTGGGGACGGTATGAGTAATTTCGGGGACGGTATGAGTAATTTTGGGGACGGTATGAGTAGTTTTGGGGACGGTATGAGTAATTTTGGGGACGGTATGAGTAATTTTGGGGACGGTATGAGTAATTTCGTAGACTGTACCCCCTCTATAGGGGTGCCAAACTGACCCATGCCCAACGTCGCGGGAATAATTCCTGCCCTTCTGTTCAGTCGAGTATAGAGTGACTTGAGTGATGATGCTGCTCATCATCATGCGCAGACGTGCCGAAGCGTGACTTTAAGTTCGGGTTAGATAGCAAGATTGTACTCATGCCCCCATCCTCATCAGACGGCACTGGCCGCATTGAATCATCGGTTGTACTGTTGGATTTAAATGGCATCAACATCATCATCTGACGATGTTGCTGTCCACAATACAGTGGTCTCACCCGAGATGGAGACTAACTCCGATACCACCACTGATGATGATGGTGGCAGGAGGAGGAATAGAGGTAATAGGTAGCCGTGTAGTAGCATCCTTGGTGGATTCTTAACAAAATTAGATCCACCAATAGTGACTTTATCGAGGCATCTGATAGCAGATTATAATGATGAGTCCTATAATGCAGCAGCAGCAACAGTTACGAAGGGCCATGGGCTGGGGTGGGTCGTGGACTGTTCATCCCGCGTAGTTATCATCACCAGTCAGTTACGTTACCGCCGACTTCGATAGTGAGTTTGATAGTGAATCCGACGCCAGTAGCGATATGTCAACCTCACTTAATCATCATGTTGATGATGGCCCTCGACACGTCTCGAAGATACTCTCACCAGATGTAGTACGACAGATAACGGATAAGGACTCCAACCGGCCCAGTGCAGCATCCATGGGGATAACCCCCGGCCCGTCTACTACCGAGTAATGCTGGTATCATCATTCGCATCTTCCTCTACTCGCGTTGTTATTCAGGAGGCAGCCATCTCTATGGTTGGACTTGAGTGATATGTGGCAAGAGGCCACACATGTCGTGGGAGGCTTGGTACAACAGGCCAAGGGATTCCAACTCCCCGAGTCTTGTCGGTATAACACTTATCATGTACCCACACCTAGGGGTAGTGATGAGAAACAGTGGCGGTAGTGTTCAGTCCTTCAAGTTGTCTTATTCTCACTAACGGTGGCATCTATACGAATTTTGTCAAGATTTCCAACATCGACGAGAGATATTGCGTACAACTTCTTAATATGTCCTCGATAGCTTTTACTCACGCCATGTCAATGGCACTTGCGTTCCTCGTGTTCCTATTATCACTACAAGTATTCATCGTTGGTTCGTCAGCCATATCTTCTCACGCCTATATTGAGGTCCTTCCTGATGAAGATCCTCAGACTGCCAAATACGATCAGATATTCCTCTGTCCTTATGACTCCATTCCCTCTGACCTCGGGCCCTGGCCTGCTGAGCCCATCACAATAGATGGGTCAGCCTGTATGGATCGACAGGAACTGGGTCTATATCACAACCAGGAGACTTCCTTGGAATGCTACTCCCAAATTACTGATGATGTTACTCGAGTCATGGATCAACTCGAGATGCCTGTGTTCTTGGTTTCTGGGTCCCTACTTGGTTGGTACAGACATAATCAAAGCCAGATCCCATGGGCTGAAGACGCCGATGTTGGACTCATGCGCGATGATTGTGATGCCTCGTTCAGACGGTATGGTGGCGACTTCGACAATATCTTGGATTTACTCAAGGCCAAGATGGGCCCAGGTTATCGTATAGCTGCTCATCTCCCTGGAAATGGAACTGATCTGCCTAGTAACTCCTTTACCGGCTGCAATACTGATGTATTCTACGCCCAGATAGACTACAAGGGTCACACCTGTCATGTGGATGTATGGGTGCTATCGCAACAGGATAAATGGTCTGCTGATTTCAACCAGAAGTGCAAGTGTCCAGATTCGGTGCCTTTCCCTAGAGTCTGCCGTTGGCCTAATGCTTGCAATACAGTGTCCGACTTGGTACCATCTACATGGTCAACTCAAAGAGGTGGTAGCT
The DNA here is from genome assembly GCF_000006405.1 of Perkinsus marinus ATCC 50983. Classification (NCBI taxonomy): domain Eukaryota; phylum Perkinsozoa; order Perkinsida; family Perkinsidae; genus Perkinsus; species Perkinsus marinus. Next base: position 60,774 of record NW_003216476.1, on the reverse strand, counting down.
TTACAGCCCAAGTTATGGTCCCCAACAAACCAATAAATGTCCTTCTTAATGAGTATGGTAATACCGGTTTCTACAACATGAAGCGTATCCCCCTCAATCACAATTTTAGGAATTTTACTTTGG
>NW_003216476.1:58930-60551 GCF_000006405.1 Perkinsus marinus ATCC 50983 | reverse complement strand
AGTTGTAGGGTCCATGGGACGGACCAAGCCAATGATCTCTCCTGCTTGTTGAGCTACACGTCTGTACATGCATACTGCTAATAGGTATACCATACAAGGGTCTACCTCCCCTCTACGGGCATCAGCCAAGGCAGCATCCAACTGAATATCAGTACTATACGCACATGGCTCTTATTAACTCACCCCTGACAACAAAGTATCCGCTTCACTGTTCTTCGTATCAACCCTACTGGCCCTCCTCTCATCATCAGATGGTGACTGTACATTACTAGGAGTAGTAGTATTGCCGAAATTGCGCAATGCATGCTGGGTCCAGGCAGCCAATGACTTGTTGACAATGCTAGCTGCACAGTCATCGAGGATCACCAGTCTTAGCTCACATACCATCACACTACATGTGGAGAGGAATTCTGCAACGTATCTGGCTACCACTGATGAAAGTGTTAAGGCTATAATCAAATCCTACCTCTCTTGCATTTCCTCAACGACCTCAGAATCCTCCAAGTGATGCCGTAATGCTGCAAGAAGACCATCACAGCTCTTGATGGCTGAGCATCTTTCCTTCAGCCCAAACCTAGCCCCAACTTATAGTATACAATACAGATAGACTTACAATGAAGTAGACACCGTCAACTTCTGCAAAGGAGGGACCCCTGCAAGGAGCAAGCGCTCGTATCGTCGTCCACTTGCTGATACCAGTTGGCGCAACTTGAAACATTGTCGACTGAGTGTACCTTCTCTGGAAGAGTAGGGAGGGTAAGCAGAGAGACAGGGTACGGTAATGGGCGTTGGCTATGTGCTTATCATGACCCTCGTAAATGGCATGCCTATCCTTCATATCACCCCTGCTATGGTGACCACCATTGACGACGTCATCAAATGTTGGATGGCGTACTACGAACAGGCCAAGGATCTGACAACCTATTGCAATACTCGTACCAAGGGCATGGGTATGATCACCGTATGGATGTATAGCTCGAGAATCTGGGCTAGGGCTATGATGATATCAAAGTGGACCTGTACAGTAAAGCGGTGAGGAATTGACAGATCGAGCATCGCTCACCGAGGGATGGACAACACCTAGTTGTAGCAGTTCCCCCATCCGATTTGCCGTAGCTTGTGTAAGCAAAGGCCATCTCGGGGACACCATAGATGACACCCTGAGCAACATTCATGGTCGGGATCGTAGGCATGACTGACGAGACCTACCCACCAAGGTCTGGGTCATAGATGGCAGCTTCGACAGACGGCTTGGACAGTGCCTCGAGGCCCTCAACTCCCCCTGTTATTGACCCTCTAAGCCTCCTAGGGGAAGGTATCAGAGGCTGAAAGCCACTGCTGCCGTATACAACTACATACTAGTAGCGTACATCAGATGACTCCAGCAAATTCCATGACTCTCTTTGCGCTAAAGGCAAGAGGTCCGCATCCCAGACCCTGAGGCTAACATCTCGAATAATGCTTTGCACTAGTCGACTTATAACCTGTAGCATTAATCGAGTGATTACACAAATGAGACGATCGATACCTGTTCCAAAGCTCCAGTGGTCCCACTACCATTTGTAGTGGCATGGGAGAATACTCGAAGCAAGCCACATACATTAGATGCTATGCTCAGAGG
>NW_003216476.1:31212-58830 GCF_000006405.1 Perkinsus marinus ATCC 50983 | reverse complement strand
AGGCCAAGATGGGCCCAGGTATCGTATAGCTGCTCATCTCCCTGGAAATGGAACTGATCTGCCTAGTAACTCCTTTACCGGCTGCAATACTGATGTATTCTACGCCCAGATAGACTACAAGGGTCACACCTGTCATGTGGATGTATGGGTGCTATCGCAACAGGATAAATGGTCTGCTGATTTCAACCAGAAGTGCAAGTGTCCAGATTCGGTGCCTTTCCCTAGAGTCTGCCGTTGGCCTAATGCTTGCAATACAGTGTCCGACTTGGTACCATCTACATGGTCAACTCAAAGAGGTGGTAGCTTTACAGCCCAAGTTATGGTCCCCAACAAACCAATAAATGTCCTTCTTAATGAGTATGGTAATACCGGTTTCTACAACATGAAGCGTATCCCCCTCAATCACAATTTTAGGAATTTTACTTTGGTCATTGGCAATGCTGTAGATGCCCTGCATATTACTACCTTCCCTCCTATACTCTGGGATGAACCCGGAAACCCTTTCTTTCGATCAATCTTCGGTAGTGCAATTCGTGAAAGAGCCTTTATAGAGATATGTATTGGCGTATTATCCAGCTCAACACTAGTCTTATGCTGCGTGATGGCTTATTGCATCATCAAACGCAATAGGGATCATCATGTAGCGTATACCAGTCTAGAAGTAGAACCATCGGTTCCAGCTGTAGTTCATGGGGCCGAAGGTACTCTTGTTTAGTCATCTGCTTATATGATTTGTGATAATCAATTATATTTCGTTTGCCGACTGAAGTTTTGCATTGGTCACATAAAAACGGTCGTACCAATTACATTTAACTCGGGAAAGTGTTGGAATGGTAAAGGTCGGGGAGCGCTGTGCGTAGAATCTTCCTTGGATCTGGGAACGATCATCATCATGCTATGGTCAGACGCACTCTGAATGATCGAACTCGGCAATAGTAGAATAGGAGTTAATCAGAAGCTCTTGCCGCCCTCTATAGTAACTTCTATTATCACGGCGATATCTTAAGGTGAGTCCACGGAATTAAGGACGCCTGACGGTAACTGATACCACTCCGCCTTTAAAGTCTACCACTACACTGTTGGAGCTGGTCCTACAAGGCGGGTCGAGGCGGACGGCGGGATGAAGCACCCCAATATCTGATACTCAAGAGCTCATCTCTGGCGAGCTAGGTTTACGAACTTGGAGTGCTGGTCGGGCTGAGAATAGATGCAAATCATCTTGTGACCATGAGTAGTGACTGGTATAACTAGTGTTGGGCGTGGACCTCCTGAACCCGAATGGTTCGGATAGTCACAAGAGGACATCGTCTACCTGAATCTTGCTTACTTAGTTACTCTTGAGTTTCCTTAACGGTAGTGTGTTGGCGTCGCATCGGCCAAGATTCCGGAAAAGTTGAGTTAGTTCACAACTAAGTTCGAACATGAGACAGCAAAAGTCAGTGGATAGAACGATTCGGCATACTGGTCTGCAACTAGGTTGGCCATTGCATCGGCCAAGGTTCCGGAACAGTTGAGTTAGTGCACAACTAAGCTCGAACATGTATTTTTGAGACAGCAAAGTCAGTGGATAGAACGATTCGGCACACTGGTCTGAAGCTAGCTTGACCATTGCATCGGCCAAGATTCCGGAAAAGTTTAGTTAGTTCACAACTAAGTTCGAACATGTATTTTTGAGACAGCAAAACTTAGTGGATAGAACGATTCGGCACACTGGTGTGAAACTAGCTTGATCATTGCATCGGCCAAGGTTCCGGAACAGTTGAATTAGTGCACAACTAAGTTCGAACATGTATTTTTGAGACAGCGAAGGTCAGTGGATAGAACGACTCGGCACACTGGTCTGAAAGTAGCTTGACCATTGCGTCGGCCAAGGTTCCGGAACAGTTGAGTTAGTGCACAACCATGTTCGAACATGTATTTTTGAGACAGCAAGATTCAGTGGATAGAACGATTCGGCACACTGGTCTCAAACTAGCTTGACCATTGCATCGGCCAAGGTTCCGGAACAGTTGAGTTAGTGCACAACTAAGTTCGAACATGTATTTTTGAGACAGCAAAGTCAGTGGATAGAACGATTCGGCACACTGGTCTGAAACTAGCTTGACCATTGCATCGGCCAAGGCTCCGGAACAGTTGAGTTAGTTCACAACTAAGTTCGAACATGTATTTTTGAGACAGCAAAAGTCAGTGGATAGAACGATTCGGCACACTGGTGTGAAACTAGCTTGACCATCGCATCGGCCAAGATTCCGGAAAAGTTGAGTTAGTTCACAACTAAGTTCGAACATGTATATTTGAGACAGCAAAAGTCAGTGGATAGAACGATTCGGCACACTGGTCTGAAACTAGCTTGATCATTGCCTTGGCCAAGGTTCCGGAACAGTTAAGTCAGTGCACAACTAAGTTCAAACATGTATTTTCGAGACAGCGAAAGTCAGTGGAAAGAACGATTCGGCACATTGGTCTGAAACTAGCTTGATCATTGCATCGGCCAAGGTTCCGGAACAGTTGAGTTAGTGCACAACTAAGTTCGAACATGTATTTTTGAGACAGCGAAAGCCAGTGGAAAGAACGAATCGGCACACTGGTCTGCAACTGGGTTGACCATTGCATCGGTCAAGGTTCCGGCCACTGGCCTCTAAGGGACCGTCTCTCGTCTGGCCAAAGTTTGGTAGGTTGAGTCAACTTACCTACCGGCAGCATTGGTTGACTTTTGTGTCATGTCATAGTCAACAGACCCGACCATTTTGTAAGACTAAAGCTCAAAAAACCCGAAAAACTGAATTCTTTTCAATTCTTTTCAATTCTTTCTAGAAACAATCGAACTAATATTTCTTCGTATTCTTTTCGAAAAGAAATACATAGAAAGAAATAAAAAGAAATAATTAGGGAGAACCCTGGTTCGAAGTATAGTGATCTGCATGGTGAATGATATAGTGTTGGGTTTTGCAGCTCAAAAAAACTTGGAAGGTAAATCAAAATGTAGCTCACAAAACGAGAGTCGAGTTTGTCCAATGAGACATGGACTTGATACAGATCCGCCTGGCCCGCTGAACCCTCTTCGTTAGCTTGCTTCCCTTCGGGTTTTTGGTTCATCTGTTTCTCTTCGGGTTTCTGGCTCATCTGTTTCCCTTCGGTTTTTGGTTCACTTGTTTCCCTTCGGTCTCTAACGCCGTTGAAACGAAGTCGCGCTATATATCGACTATCAGGGCGCGCGCTGAAATTTAGTGATTTAGGACACAAAGTTTAGTGACAGTGTTTGGACGCGCCAGAGGACATCGTCTACCTGAATCTTGCTTACTTAGTTATTCTTGTATTTCCCTAACGGTAATGTGTTGGCGTCGCGGGTCCATTGAATGACACAAGTCATAGTGGAGATGCTCCCTAGGTTTATCGCTATAGGAGTTGCCGTTCTTGTGTGACAGACTATGATGAAGACTGACTCCAATACCCCTTTTTTGTTGGGATGATCTCTCCCCGATCGCTTTGCATCCTCCCTGATAAATTTGGTGAGTAGAAGGTCACCCTTGGTCGATGGACACCACTACATAGTTCCGAACCGGCGGCGGCCAAATGCACAGAACGAGGCCAACAGAGCGGGTCTGGAGCTAAACATCATACCCTGTTTGTCTTAGCACCCCATTTCGATGTGTATTGATTATTTTCATTGGTGTGGTACTTCGGAACTTGTCGAAGCATTGTCTCCATCTTGAACCACAATGATAGAATCCTCCACCACTCACAAACGTGATTACAACAAGTATTGTCATTGCTGTATCATTGTGCAGTTTCGGGTTATTATTATTATTATGAGTTCGCCTAAGACAACGGAACCAACTCTGCCCATCCATCACGATTCTGAAGTTGCTGATTATGATGATGGGGATGTTACTAGGAGAAATGAGGAGGAGGCGGCCGCAGCGACTGGCACTGAGGCCCAATTCGAAGGTAAGCCATAATTGTTTGTATTGTCATCACTTCACTGCGTATCCCCTTGTAGTTACTGTATCACCTATGGAGTTCAACAAGCTGTTCAGATCAGGATCAATGACGATGTAGAAGTGTACACTATTTCTACCAAGTCCTTATAATATGTTTTTCAGTGAGGATCAAGGCGTTACAGTGAGTGTAACAGACCCACAGACTAAGCGTGCTGGGCCTGCGGGTATACATAAGATTACTACCTATGCTGTCACTGTGAGCCATATATTCATCCTGTCTTGTTGTTGCAGATGTCGATACTTCAGGTAACTGGTGCCTCTGGTGTCAGTAGTAATACTCGGAAGAGGTATACGGACTTCACAGTTCTCCGGGAAGAACTGGTAATAACTAAGTCAACAGTCGTGATATCGGCAGGAATAACACTCCGTTATTGTGTCATTAGGTCCGGTCGCTTCCGGGTATGTTTGTACCTCCGTTGGCCAGTAAGAGCCAATTCCATGTCCTATTGAAGCAGCCAACCACTGCCGTTATGAACCAGATTAAGCCTACTGATCGTGTTATTGAGGCCAGAAGGCAGTCTCTCGAGGAGTTTCTCACCAGGTAATGTTCTGCTCGTCATTGTTGATATAAGCATGCTTACAGATGCTGTGCCCGTCCATGGCTTCGCAACTCCCCTATTATGGCGGCCTTTCTCTCGACACAAGAGAATACATATGAGACAGCGAAGAAGGTATTCCAGTTCCATATGTTGCTGACTACACAGATGCTGGCATTGTGTGTCAGGAATTCGCTAGTAAATCCATGGAAAGTTTGATAGAGGACTTCAATCGTGCTATATACGATAGGGAGGTCCCTGAGTAATAGGAGCACCCTAAGGGTTTGGGAGTAGTTAACTGCTCGAACCTTAGATTCCAAGCGGGCTTACAACGTGATGTCAGTGCTGCTGTTGAAGGAGGAGAGGATGATCATCAGAAGCAGCAGCAGGAGGATGGCAGTGGTAGCAAAGAGAATGAGTAGGCAGGGCTCCTAGAGGTGGGGTTATGTAGCGAGGTTCTTTTAGGAAACCATCAGACGAGGGTGAGAATGGAGAGGAACCAGAAGAGGGTACTCCAGCAGAGAGCAGTGGAAGTCAGATTGACGTGAAGCCGTTGTTGACCACTGCCAAGACTTATCTAGGAGATCATAAGTCAGCATTAAAGAAGTTACTCTCTCAACTGAGTACCTCTGCAGAGAGCTTTAATAAGGCGACTACTGCTTTGGGTCTATGCCATTATAAACTACAAGATATGAATACTATCGCTACTCAGGGCGCAGGCCATGCCTTGTGTGCGGCCGAGAATGAGAAGGATATTGTTAGGGTCAACTTGGCTGATGCATTCTATGAGCAGAAGAATATATTATCAACTCCAGCGCAGGCATTCCACTTGGAGTTATTAGCATCTGTTATACAAAGAGAGGTTATAGATTGTTCAGCTATGATGGAGTCGTTGGATAAGGTGGTGGAGCTTGGTGATTCACGTGATAAACTGAATGATAAGATACGTCAGAAGAAGGGTGGTAGTAGTAGTAAGAAGGGTGGCATGAGCAGTATGTTGAAGCACCCTGTGAAGAGCGTCGAAGGTACCTTTAAGACCGCTACTGCAGCTGTTGGAGGTAGCGAATCTATGCAGAAGTTGTGTGACCAGAGGGATATGGTTGAGGCATACTACTGGCGTACTGGCTATAATGCTACCATCATTGAGATGAAGAATTTTATGCACAGCAAGACGGCAGTGTACAATGAGGTGGCAAAGGAGTTTGTTAAAAGGACTACTGAGACCCATAAACAATTAGCTGAGCTTTGGGGTAAGGTTGCAGCCCTGAATGAGGGAGAACAAGCTGCTGTTGGTCAACCATCGGATGGTAATGAGTGAATGATAAGGACTAGCCAGTCGTTGTAGAGGGATATCATCATTGTCATCATTCATGAGATTTGCTCAATTAAACTCAGAATGTCTGGCTATCATTGCCATTTTAGCAGTTCTCGCTGTTATAAGGATTGTTATTATATATGATGATTATTGGGGGTTCCTACAACTATTCAAAGGATATAGAGTCACCACCTCTGCGGTATCGACCTTTCATAGTGTTTCGAGTAGTTGTGTTTGGTATGTAAGTGCTGTGATGGGGGCTTTGAGAGGATGCTCTATAGCGGTGTAAGCCTCATCATGGCCCGTATGAACCCCTCTCTAGAGACAACGAGTACCCTACCGTCATTCATCCTCTTCTTAATACTGGGAGCAGCCATTACGATGGTCACAATATATGCGTATGGATGATGCTCAGGGTGATCGATGATGTGGCAGAGGGAGCTCAGGTACAGAGAGTATCAGAGAAGGATGTCGATACGGCGACTAAGCCGATTAAGGGAGGACGTGATGCAAGAAGTTAGAGCACACCTAGTAGATGATGACGATCATAACCACTTCGTGTCAAGTAGAATCTCAACTACAGGCGCCTCATCGCAGGAGATAGAGTTGTTACGGCGAGATGAAGGTGGATGGACTACAGCGTCCTAGGGATGTTAGTATAGTGATCAGGTCATGATGCTCTACATGGTCCGAACCAGTTTGGGGGAAGCTCTATGCGGTTTTAGATGTTAGTGTTATCATTATCGTCACTATTGTGTACTATTTGAAGTTCCTTTGACAAGCCAGTGTTGTTGTCTTCATTTCATGTGGAAGGAGAGCGCCATCCTTATGTCTTTTTATAGCGGTCTCGATGGTGTAATGAGCGCTTCCTTCCGTGGTCTACTACGGGTATCCTCATCATGCCTCGCTGGTAGAGTTCCCCGAGAGTAGCCCCGGCCCAAGGAGGGATAACTCAGTTCTGGAAGGGAGACCATATCGATCTAGACCTTGCATGGGAGGATAAGGAGAAGGCTGCTAATGCTTGGTCCCTATGCTTGCTTCGGTTGTAGTTAGTCTCAAGGAAAAGAACGTACTCATGTCCGGCTCGAGTGGAGTTAGCACGATCGCCTTTAGAAGATAGTGCTTGTAGAATGGGACGAAGAAATGATAGGGGGGATGAATCGGATGACTGCGAAGAGGAGGATCCTCCGGGTATTATCTAGGAGCCAAGGTGATAACGTGGGACCGGGGGTAAGCTTGTGGATGGGGTGCCGGTGTTAGGCATAAGTAATGGTTCGTAGAGGAATTAGATAATAGAGGCTACCACGTTGAGGTGCGGATGCTGAAGTTGTAGTGATATAGCTGCAACCGGCACCAGACCATAGTAACAAGCGCATGGGGAAGGATGAGGCATCCCTAATGAGAAGTGCATGGGGAATTCCTCTCTAGTGGGATCACTGGTGTTGATTGCTCGTGACCCGGGTACGAACAGAACCATAGTGAGCTTCTTAGGACGTAAGGCTTTGCATAAGTGAAGTCACTATGCAGATGTTGGTACTATCCAACTGGGGTACTCTGCCAGGTATTACTGCCATTACCATCTACAGTAACAGTAGTGATGTAGAAACAGATCTACCCGGTAATCTCACTTGGAGAGGCTAATAGGTGCTAAGCGAGACTCCAGTAGGTATCATTGATTATTATCCCATGGTTATGTTCCTGTACAGGAGTAAGTCTGTTGCGTACTGTGACATGTAAGTCAGCATATTACTATCCTATTTCATCCTTGGTTAAATCGAATAACACATGACCGACGGGAGATCCTAGTATTCCCATACTGTAGTATTGCATTCAATGGTTAAGCAGCGAACGCCAACATCCAGGTCTCTCGTTTCGAGAAGGCAGTACTCGTTACCAGAGAGATGCATGGCCCTCGCTCTCAGCAGCTGATGCGAGACTGTCAAGTGAGTGCCAGCGATCCACGAAAGGGGGCATGAATCAGCAAAAAGCGGCCATATGACGATGTTTGATTTCTACTACGTATCACGTTGTTGTTGGGTTGATGGACTCCCTCTCTAAAGACAATATGGTAATCTGTGGCTTAGTGTGGAAGTATCGGTCCTTGCTCTATAGTTTCAACATTATGTTCCGCTTTTGCGCAGGATGCTTCGACCGGTCGCCCACTTCTGTCCCCCCAAGGGCTAATGAGGTTAATACCCCGTCACCACGAAGGGTTCGAACTGATTTGGTAGCGAACAGCAGCAACAGATCTGGGTGGAGGAGAAACAAGGACGTAGTGCGACAGACCGTCCACCTCAAAACCGAGATACCTCGTATCATCATTCATAGGCAGCACGACGATACTGCGGTCCCTGTGGTAACTCCATACGAAAGATTGTCCTGTGATGGTAGAGATAGCAAACCTAGCAGTAGTACTATTGAGTTCTCTTGCTCTTCTCCCTTCCCAGCTGAGGGGGTATCTAGTGAACGCTTCCCTTACCTATACAATAATGCTGGGAATGATAATGTTATGGTATCGAGTCGGTTATTCCCATACTTGTACGATGCTATCGCCGCCTACCACTCCCATGGGCGAAAAGAAGGTTACCAGGTTGTGGCTATTCCCAATTCTTCTACTTTATCACGAGCCTTTCCTTACCTCTACAGCGAGAGGGCTCTCGATGATAATACTGGGACTGTGAGTGCCGCTGCCTTCCCCTACGTCTATGATGGAGATACTCCTATTACCGAGGCTAAGAGGAATAGGAACAGAAGGTCCTTCGGAAGTAAGATCCGAATAGCTCCACAGCGATAGGCTACTATCTACGATTGTCTAGCGTTATTATATATGTCACTGCATACCCCATGAAGTCGCTGTTGCTCTCTCAGTCTGTTGCGCTCTCGTAAGTCGTCAACAGCGGGGTTAATAGATAGCACCAGCAAGGCATGCGATGACGGATTGCGGGATACTTATAGATTAGTAGATACTGCTGAACTAGAGTCGATGAGTGTGATCTATGATAACATCACAGGTAGGGAACTTGAGTTATCGGAGTGCGCCAACAATCTTGTATTTCCTAGATAGAGTTTATGATTACTATACCTCTGTCCGGTAGTGTATTGGTGCAACCGGAGGATAGCATCGGTTGAAGGTGTAGCCTGTGTGCATGCATATGATGTATGGTAGCTCGATTCCATGATGTAGTGGTATTCACATGTTAGCACCCCTCTTGTTAGTGTCCACACGCTACCGTGTCATCGTGATGCCTCTTGAAAGAGCCAAGTCATATGTCGTATTGCGTTGTAGTTGGATGATAGTGGGGATGCTCCTACTTTTCTCACGAGTCAATCGTGCTCATCACCACACTCTATCACCGAATCGGTAGCCCAGTATTGATGGTGGTAGTCCCCGACTCTGAGAGAAGTATCACTGTGCAATCGGCTACGCTTGAGGACAATCCACGGCTAAGGCTAATGAGCTGGAACGTGGCGGGTTGGATCCGAACGGCGAAGTTGATAGTGAAGTATCACGGGTCTGTTGCCAAGTACCTCATGAAGCATGATGTCGATATACTCGCCGTACAGGAATCTAAAGTGAGTAAAGCGAGAGTGTCATCTGTTGAGGCACAGCAAGCTGTCCCTATGGGTTACGAGGCCTATTGGTCGCATTCTACCTCCAAGCCTGGTTTCAATGGTGTTTGCACCTTCGTACGGGAGGGTATACCTGTGAGGGATGTCCTTAATAAACCATTCAATGATTCTAGATTTGATGATGAGGGACGCTGTCTAGTTACCTTCCACAACGATGACGTTGCCATAGTGAATGTGTATGTACCCAATGGTGGTGAGGGTGGCAAGAGGCTGCCTTACAAGATTCAGTTCTTGTATAAGCTACGAGCATTGTGCAAGGGGCTTAGAGAGAAAGGCTGGAGAGTCATCCTACTAGGGGATCTCAATATGTCACCTGACCCGAGGGATATCTGGTGGGAATACAGAATCATTGATGTTAATAGGCTGCTGGCCGATCCTCCTAAGGGTGGTAGAATCAAGGATGCTCTCTCGAGCACGAATTGGGATACAATAATGCAAGTGATGGAGACTCGTGAGATCGTGCAGATATCACCCGACCGTTATCGTGTCAAGGTGACATCCATGTCCCGGCTTCTGTCCTATTACTCTCCCTGTCAGGTGGAGGTAGGTCACTTAGAATCCTCCATTGCTGGAGTCCATGATGTTTCCTCACCTGATGAAGGAGGGAAGACTATTTTCTTGGGCTCAGCATCTAATTCAATACCGTCTCTACAGTCGTCTTTCAACTTCAATGCGGTGGTTCTGGAGGATGGGAGTGTTGTGAAGCCTAGGGGGTGTATCGAGGTCGATGAGCTCTTTGAGATCATCCGGAAGATTGTTGGTATCAACATTCCACTGACTGAACAGAGGAAGGTTGCGGACCTATGGGGCATGGGCAGAGGCAGTGAAGATATCAAACGATGGCTCAATGATATGAAGGAGGTCGATGGTATGATAGACTCATTCCGATTGGCCCATCCCAGCGCCGAGGACCGGTTCACCTGTTGGGATCAGTATAGGAATCGAAGGTGGCGTAAGGGGCTGTGAGTACAGGTGATTCGATAACATCAGGTACGCCAATGCTGGATCTAGGATTGATTACATATTAGTTGATAATACTATACCAATTGAGAAGGGTGCTCCCCTGGCTATAGGTAGGATGAGTCCTTCTGTAGTGTTAATGCTCTGGATAAGCCAGTGTAGGTTGTGATGCTGAGGCTGCATTGAGGTGTGCTACTGCTGATGGCTTACATGTGCCGGCTCCTCGATTTGGGGACGATAGAGGCATACCCGAGATGGACAGTGAGGTAGTAGGCTTCGTCCATTAGGAGTCTCCTATACACCTACAGGTAGCGCGGGAATGGGAAGTCGTCAATTGCAGTCGACCTTTTCGTACGGGTATGGTTTATACTGCGCCCGTATTTAGCGATCATATTGCGGTTACTGCTTTACTAAAAGTAGATCTTCAACGGCGTGGAGTAGCTCGGGTGGATGGTGAGTGGAATGTGCGAGGTGATGATGGTGATCATGGAATGTCCTCAGATGTGCAAGCATGTAAACGTCTACATGAAGCACAGTCTCACAAGGAGGGTAGGAGACCTCCCAAGGGGAACCAGGATATTGCCAAGTTCTTCCAAACAATGACTACGAATCAAAGGGTTAATGGCGGGAAAGAGGAGCTCTGTGTGAATGCAACTACTAAGGATAAGATATCCAAACCGACTGGGATTCGGAGGTGGTTAAAAACTGCGGATTCCAAGGGTTCCTCTACGGGGGATGATAGCAGTTCTGGAGAACCAATGAAGAAGAAACCTCGGTTGTAGCTGTAGATGATGCTGTTGTGTTCATGACACCTTTTGAGTACACTGGGTCAGAACTCAAGGATATTTTGAATGAATGATACCTTTAGTATAACACCAAATCATACTTCTCTGCTTCCTCGGCATGCTACGAGGTTACAGTGGACAAGTGACGGCTTGGTCACACAAGTGTTCCTGGACATAACATTACTAGAAGACTTGGATGACACTTACGTCTAGTTGTGATCCTTCCAGTTGATGCAGGAATGTACTCAATCGAGATAGGAATCGATCATACGCCTGATGAGAGTCAGTTGAAGCCTGTAATGAGTGACCCTGACCAATATCTCGAGATTATTGTGACCACCTCCCTCTACCCAGAAAGGTGTAACCTTATGCTTAGCTAGTTCATACAGTGCTTTACCGTGACATAATGGTACTATCTCATCATCAGTACCATGTACCTGATGATGGTATTAGTGTTGACAGCGGTGGTATTGATAATACCACATAGACCGGACAACACACGTACTCGATCTTGTCGATGTTGAGGAAGGAATCTCCAGGGAGAGTGTATCTAGGAATGAGTACATGCTGGAATCGCGACTACGAGTTGACCTGAATCTAAGGCCAACTCTGAATATACTAAGTACAGGGCTCTGTAGTATGAGGCCTCTCACAGCAGTGACAGATGCTAGATGGACCTAACAAAGAGGTGGGCGACGTGACAAGGAAGGGTCTATTACACTTGGTCCACTCCCCAGACTCCTACCGTATACAACAGTACGTTGCCATGGTACACCGATAACATCCCGTAGATATTTGAATGCCGCTTCAACATCGGAGTATCTAAGGTCAATCTCGGCTACAGTTGAAGCAACAACAGCCTACAGATGGTCCTCTGAGGGTATTGAGGGTCCCTTTGAAAGACCATACCCAGTATACCTGTGGGTAGAGGGGGGCTCGAGGAAGTGGTCATACGTAACCTCACTCATAAGCGAAGACGTTAACATTAATAGTATGAGCCATCTCCTTCCAATACCTCAACACCATACCAAGATCCTCAGCATTTCCATGCGAGAATAGCACAGTAAAGTGTGCACCACGGTTGATGTAGCAGGACGGTATAATAGACCCTAGGCCTGATACCACAACTCCGCCACATTCTGCATGCATGGCCTCCTTACGTGTATGAAGCCAGATGAAGTGGCCATCATCGATATATGTAGGCGACTTCGGTGGTTGGAATATGATGTGGCTTAAACTTGAACCCATCTGCTCACCTCATCGGCATCATCACTAACTACCCATGCTGGTGGTGGCGAGCGCTAACGATCTTGCGTTCTTGTCGTAGTAGACAAGAACAACAACTACTTGAAACATTCGCTGTTCTGGTACATCGTTCTTACAGGCTTAATCGTTACACTAAGTATGGCCCCTAGAAGTAGGTCGAGGTCTCGGGAAGCATCAAATAGGAGGTGGTAAACTGCGGTATAGTAGTGTGTTGATGTAATCATGTAGGCGTCACTCTAGACAGAGTTCATATGATGATGGGAAGACGAGAGAGCATGAGCCTCGTAAGTACCGGAGCTACCTTTAGTCCAACAGCCCTCTTAAGGTGCCCGACGACGTGATCTATCACTGGGAAGGAGGTCACCCTCTCCTAAGCATACCAGTAGTAGTGCCAAGAGGTCCCGTCGTCGATCCTCTAGTGTGGACAGAGCAGAGCACCGCCATAGAGGAAATAGAGAGTAGTACTTCCTTCTCGGCCTCACTGCTCCATAGTGATGGTCTTCAGTGGATCGCGACATCCGAGGAGAAGGAGAAGTCGATCTCGTGATGGCAGCCCTGGTAGACGACGAGACCATGCTCGCTCACCAATAGGGCGCAAGAGTAGAAGCCGTAGCGGCAGTCGTGGACGTGAGTCGTACAGCTATTGTCTTGATCGCTATTGATACATATCACAGCATGTCTATGAATACCCTCGATGGTAGGTTATGAGGAGGATAGACGTCGTCATCATCGCGGGTCCCGACGCTCTAGAAGTCCACTATCGGATAGTAGACCTCGGGGGGAGAGGAGGGATTCTGATGATGAGGATGTTCAGAGGAAGGGAGAGGTAGTCATGCAGTGGTGACCTCCTTCTAGCATTGCTATACTGTAGGGGTCGACGAAGCATCGTAGGCATCAGCAACCAGTGGTGCCTCCCACCAAGTCGAATGAATATGAAAGGATTAGTGCATCGAGTGGTTGGTGGATGCATAAGGGTGGTCATTGGCGTTGGCATCAAGATACTAACATGTACTTCAATGGAGATGATAACCAGTAAGGCTGCTAACAACAACAGCATCAAGAGAATCCTCTCAAGGTATTATCATATATCTTTGAGTACTGGGCGGTGCCGTCTTATACGGGATAAGGCTGATCCTTTATTTGAGGAGATGCAGAGGTGTGAACGGGAGAGGGCTAAATGTAGTATTAATATAAGGTGAGAGAAGTTCACATGGTGGTGGCCTCTATCAGCACTGGAAGAGGCTAAGACGTCATCTAAAGTCGATCCAGACTTTGTGGATTGGGAAGAGGCACAGAAGCTAGCATCAGGGATGAAGGTAACGGCTGGGGGGAGACCCAGTGAGCTCAGTGGTGTGCTTAGAAATCCCTGGAGGAGAGGTCATCAATTAGTGAGAATGCTGTTACCAACGATGTAGTAAATGATGATACTAGTTCTCCTACAGCAGCTGTTCGGAAGACGGCATCACTAAGAGAGTAGGTGTATTGAATGAGGAGTGCATCTGGAGTATGCTGCCTCGGTTCAGTTACAAGATCGGTAGAGTTGCTAAGTTCGACCAAGCACGTGGGTTCGGCTTCATATACCGAAGCTATGAAGACTCTCCATCACCATCACAGAAGCACCACTTTGAGGACGATGAGGTGTGTTCTGATGATAATATATGCGGCAATCTTGGACCAACAATCATCGGCTCCGAATGACCATTACTACTGAGACTACAACCCTGGCTCATGTGTCTTCCCCGCCGCTACTAGAGGTCTAAGCATTGGGGAATACTTATTAGGTACTCTTTGTTCATCGTAAAGGCATTGCTGGTAGTACTCTAGACAAACCCCTTAACTTGGACCCAGGCGCACCTGTGAGGTAGTAGCCACTCATGAGGGTGGAGCTCATCTATCTTCGGATTACTATGAGGTATTTGGTGTCGTCGGAGAGGGAATCAGCAGCAGCGGTGAGCTCTACCAAGACGCGAGACCAAGCAGTAGATGTCAGCATGCTCTCTGATCCTACTGATGTTGATAGTGTAACGTCAGCCTTACTATGTATACGAACGACAAGTGAGATAGATTCTTCCGATACACGATCCGGAGCATTGCTCCGACCCTAATGATTCCAAGGCTGCTAAACTGTCCAATAGCCTCTTATCTCATGGTGAGAGTTGGCCTGGCCTGAAGAAGACTCTCCAAGATAGGACCATCGTTGGTGCTAGTCTGGATGCATTTGGTGATATCATCTACTGCTTTCTAATTGGTGATATTCCTCTAGGTATGCTCTATGGTGTATTCGATGGTCATGGTGGCTCGAGTGTTGCTGATATATTGGTAAAGGAAATGCCTAGGAAGTTGCTATTCCAGTGATCATAACACCATCGTCGTCGCGTGTATCACTACGGGGTATAGGTTCAAAGCGGCGCAGCTACAGCCTACCTCACCATCGGTGGATATCGCAGCGGCGATCACTGCAGCTTTCCAACAGGTCGATAAAGACATCTTGGATAGTTGTGAACGGAAACCCCAATTACAGCCCCAGGGATCTACTGCTACTATATTCATAGTCAATGTAAAGTTGCCATGACTGTCTAGTGAGTAACCCTGTTCAACCGCTCAGTATTCTACACCACCGAGGATGATAATTGCATCTGTTGGTGATAGTAGGGTAATAAGAGCTTACTAGCAGTGTTCATCCGATCAACTCCAGCAGGCCGTCCTGTGCCGCGATGGTAGAGCTATAGTCCTCACTCGGGATCATAACCCAGACGATCCTATCGAGAAGTCAAGGGTAGAGAAGGCTGGGGGGCAGATAATGCTGGTCCAGGGAGTTGCTAGAGTGTGTAATAATTAGTGTTTATCACGTAGTGTATCATCTGATGATTATGGATATATAGGCACCTCTAAAACTAAGAGGGTCATGCAGGGCTTGGCTATGACTCGTAGCATTGGGGACTACTTTTTCAAACGCCCTCATGCTTTATCAATCCCCGATCCGGATGTTCAAGTGAGCAATATGACCTCACAAGTGGATATCAGCAATCGAGTAGATACTACCATTGGATCAGAAGGATTGCTTTGTCCTCTTGACGAGTGATGGTATATTTGAGAAGACTATGACTAATGACCAGGCTATAGCATTAGCAGCGGAGAGACTGAAAGCAGAGGGCCCAGAGGGTGCAGCTAAAGTTGTCATACGAAATGCGTAAGAAGTTACTATCACTACCACCACACTAGTATCGGGGTATGCAGGTACAGCCAAGGTTCGGAGGATAACCTAACTTGTATATGCGTGCAATTTGATTGGCATGATACTAAATCATTGGATGTAGGGAAGCTGGGGTGACTCTTGTGGTAATGATGGTTTATTAGGTAATGCTAAAGCGAGCGAAGGCTAATGCTACATCTGCTATCGTCCCTATACCCTCAACAGCTGTGGAGGATGATAGTTTTGATATGTTTGCTTGACAATGGATAGTGTATTGGATATCAATGGTGGTTTGGCATAATGGTGATCTTTGGCATCTGGACAAGTCTACCACTAGTACTACTTATTCTATACGGGCTCATTGCATTGGAGGAGTGGCGTGGGCACAGGTAGCAATAGTAGGAGTTGCCGTGGTGGGGAAGTAAATCGAGCATTGTATTCGTTATCATAACATGAATAGAAATATTACAGTATCCTCGTTTAAACAATTGAAGTAACGAGTCGTTGCTCTAACGTTTGTCAGTTTTCCTCTACTCCAGCGCCGCCCGCCCTTGCCACTACTGCTGCTGCTGTTGGAGCCCTATCGGATGACGATAATAAAATGACTTGAAGCCATGCCGATCATTGTTACGTACGGCATAATATGGTCAGCTGCTGCTGTTGTTGATCTTACTTTGATCGTTGTTATTGTGATCGTTGAGACTATAGTGGAATACAAGGCCGGACTCTTTGGGCTGGCCTATGGTGATGTCGTCGTGTTGTTGTGTGGGAGCATTCAGAGCTCTACCAGCACTGTTCAGGCTTGTGACCTCATCCCTCTTACTATTGTAGGTTACCATTGTATAGTTATCCCCTGTATCATCTCCTGGCCAGTATTCTCTATTGGAAGCCAATCCTTACTATGTTGGTAGTGATGATAGTGGTAGTGGTGGTTGGAGTATTATTATCACAATATACTATTACTATATCCTATGCGGCCCTGGGAATGATCTACGATGCTCACCAATATCCTAGTACTTATCGTAGTGATTATTGTTCCTTCACTATTCCTTTATTGCGTTTTTCCAATTCGAAATGTAGGGTCATGGCTTCACGAATGGCACCAGCTCAGATTAACAGCATATGGAGGACGAGCCTCCAAGTGTGAGGGTATTGGAGTACCTGTGTGGGCTCTGTAGTAGAGAGTCAGAATCTTCAGAGGACACATCAGCTTCGAGATTAAGACATGTCTGAAACCTCAACTGATATAGAGGCAGTCCACATTAGCTAATGAGGGAGTTCAGATACACTCTGAGACAGCTGTTCGAAGTAGCCTTCAATTGTGGAGGAATCATTCCTCAGGAAGGTATGTACCAGGTAGTCCTCCTCCTTCGACGACCCATCCGCGCGTTCATTAGTCTGACATCTCATCGGTCACTTGGCCCACCAATCTTCTATTAGAACATTCATCGTCATCTGAGAATTATCATCCGTGTACTGAGGAGCCACATGTGGTAATCATCGAAACATTATGTATGTTAGAGGAGGAGTTCAGTAGACTACCTTCGACAATTGATGTATGTCTCATTCTCCCCAGGAAGTTTTGTGGCGCGCGGTCCTTAGTCGCACTTAGTTACTTGAGTTATAGTGACTAAAACACGGAGCTTGTATGAATTCAGTTAAATCGTGCCAAGTGGCCCTTTTTGTTGAGTTGATCCATCAAATCAAAGCGGGAGATATACTGCCGTACATGACTGGACCTGGTATTGATCATGCCGGTGCGTCCCAACCTGAGACACCAAGGTAGAAATAACCTGAGCCATACCAATATCAGTCGCAAAGCTACTGTTCACTGGCTCTAAACGAGAGTTTATCGAAGAATGAGGAACTCGAGGAGCAACACGAGGTGGCAAACGCTGATTATTCCGCCCATTCACCGGTCTACCTCGGCCAGATGAGTCACCCCTTGAAGGATCGTCAGTGGTGTGGGGAGGATCAGGAAGATTATGAGCATGGGAAACATAATCCTGGTTAGAAGCACTAACACGTTCACCAGCTTCAGTCAAACCAGAATTCACCACAGTAGCTACACCTAGCTGGTCATCACCAACACCAGCAACATCGGTTTCATCACCAATCGAAACAAAATCATGACTCTGAGCGATCATACGCTCAGTAACCTCATTACGGCGAAGTCTACGCTGAGCACGCTCAGATTCCATCATAGTATCAGATAAGGCGTCGGTCTCGAAATTCATTCTCGGATGATTCTGTCCGTGCCCGACTAGATGCAGTAGTTGCTCAGTCGGGGTTATCGACGGAGTCGGTTGTTGAACCTGATGATGGTATTGACTTTGCAAACAAGTATTATTCGCTTCGTAAGTCCCTCTTATCCTGTTACTTAGACGCTATTGAAATCACGCGCCTTCGAAGAGAATGGCATAGTTTGGAGATGAAACCACAACAGCCCTTCTCCGAGTTCTCTGACCGGATTGACGAGTTGTGTGTTGGACTTTCACTGGTAGGCTCAACAGTGTCAACTGATGAGGTTTGGGATAAACTGATTACCCAATCTTGTTCTCCGTATGATGATATGGCTCTTATGTATTAATTACAAGGTACAAGTTTGATGTTGGCCCGTTCATATTTGGTATCTCGCGCTAAATTGGTACAACAGCGCTCACAGTCTGCTGGAGTGGCTTTAGAAGCTACTCGCATTCCCTTTGACTCTTTGGCGAGTGCTGCGGAAGGTGTCTCGAAGTCTGGTGGTCATGGTGACTCGGCTAAGAGTGTTACTGGGAAGGTGAATTCTCGTTCTGTGAATCTTAAGCGCTTACCCACCAATGCCTGTAGACGATGTTTCCGGGAAGGTCATCTTGCTGATGCTTGTGATAGTGAGATGCCTACAGATATATCTCTCCGATGTCTTGGTTGTGGTTTTTATGGCCATAAATTGTCTGATTGTCGTATGGCTAAGTCGAGGAAGTTATCGTGTAAACGTTGCTCTGGTATTGGACATATGTCTTATATCTGTAGACAAGACCGAGTTGTTGAGTCTCAGGAAAGAAGGTCTGCTGATCTCACTAAGAGTGAGGAGAAGTCCGTTCCTGCTGATGGAGATCAAGGTGATAAGAAGAAGTCAGCCCTTCTCTCTGTAGTGGAACCTACTGCTCCTGCTGCAAGTTGGTTATCGATCTTGAATTGTACTACTGGTATTGAGGGATTGGATGACGGTCCTCATGATCCGTTGAAAGCTAACGTCTCACTGCGGTCATATGATGTTGATGTGGGTGATTTAGAAGTGTCAGTTATGCTCGATACTGGAGCTGGTAGATCGTTCATCCACAAGTCTGTTCGTGACTCACTGAATTCTGTTTATATCCGTGAGACTCGTGCTATATCTGCATCAGCTACTTTGGCTGATTCAACTGTCATGCGGTTCACTGAGGCTATTCGTGTGACAATTGTGACTCCACAGC
The DNA here is from genome assembly GCF_000006405.1 of Perkinsus marinus ATCC 50983. NCBI lineage: Eukaryota > Perkinsozoa > Perkinsida > Perkinsidae > Perkinsus > Perkinsus marinus. The sequence goes on along the minus strand of NW_003216476.1, from coordinate 39,686 downwards.
CAGCTGGGGCTGAAGCTGGTGTTTGGCTTTTGGTATCTCCTGTGCTCAGCTGCAATTTGATTTTGGGCATGAATGCTTTGCGAAGTTTGTCGCTTCTGGTATTCGTGAGCAGCGATGCAACACTACTGAGAGCCTCTCTGACTGCAGTTGATGTCCGCCGTGCTATTTCAGACAGTGCTACTCGTATAATGACTTGTCAGGATAATCCTCCAGGTGAAGAGCAGCCTGTTGACTCGTCATCATCTGGTTGTGTGAGTCCATTGCCTGACGAATCCTCACCTTCGTGTTGTGATTTTACGTCGCCGGACGACTGCGGAATGCCCGAGTTGCTTTATGACACACAGTTGTGCCGTATAGTTGATGGGCATGATGATGTAGAGGGGTTTAATAAGTTTATATCTGCGACGATGTTGAATTGGGGGAGCAAGAATACACAAGATGATCTTAAGCAGTCACCTGAGTGCGATCTTGCTACCTCTTCTCCTTCGCCTTCAGATGATCAGTCTCCCTGCGCTCTGCCTCCGGTATTCGGTGATGTTGGTTATGGGCAATCTACTGTATTTGTCGGTCTTACACCAGATCGTCATGTTTGCTCTGATGGCAGTACTAGAATGGCACTGCGTTATACTTATGATATTCCATGGTTATCTGATAAGAGACTGCCACGTCCCATGGAAGAAGATTGGGCTCGTCTTTTTAAGAAGGATGCTATGTTGGTACAGAAGCTCAAGAAGGAAGGACATTTTGATGCTTATGATACTGTCTTCCGTAAATATGAAGACCAAGGAGCTATGGTGGAGATTCCTATCAAATCTGATGATTTTGCTCAGATTGATGCTGTAACAGCATTGCTGTTATACCACATTTTCCGGTTTATGCTCCGAGTGCGGTGTCTACGAAGGTTCGTCCTGTCATCAATGGTATTTATTATAGGGGTATCATCGGCAATGGTCGAGGAGATGAAGATCCGAAGGCTAATACTCTCCGTAGTACTATACCCTCTCTCACCGTGTTCCGTTGTTATGAGCACGTGTATTTGAGTGATTTGAAGATGGCCTTTTATCAGCTCGCTAATGCTCCAGCTGCTAAGTATGTTTTTTGCATTGTTTGGAACTCTCGTGTGTTTCGTCTTAGAGGTCCTGGTATGGGGGCACCTCATGCACCATCTTGTTTGCAAGATGCGGTGTGTCGTTTAGGCAAACTTTCGATTGTTAAATTGCCTACTCCTATTTTTAAGAAGCTCGAGTCGGAGAAGTTTGGTCGAAAATGTATCTGTTGGAAACCGTATATGGATGATGTTGTTCTTGGTGCTACTTCACGTTCACTACTTGATGTAGCTCATACGGCTTTCACTTCTGCGTGTGATCGACGAGGTTTTCCCTTCCAGCCTGCTAAGGAAAGAGATCGGCCTCCAGCTGAGGGTGAGAGCTCTGTTAGTGTGTTGGGATATGGGTGGTATCCTCAGGATGTCCTGGGTCCACAACGAGCTTCTCAACAACTTCCTAGTAGAGGAATGTTGCCAGCTAACCCGACATACTCAACAACGACAAGACGTGATATTTTGTCTTTCATTAATGGGCATTATGACCCTCTTGGTTTGTTCAGTAATATCATCCTTGGTATGAGATTGCTGCTCAAATTAGAGCTTCAGAATGATCCGTTTTTGGACGCCTTCGTGTCGTGTGAGTGCTATGATGGAGTACAAAGACTTGCGATGGCGTTTGCTAGTGTTACGCCTGTTCCAAGATTGCTCAGCCCGCCTGTCACTCAGGGTTCAAAGTTTTATATTTTCGTTGACTCCAGCACTACTGCTTATGGTGTCGTTATTACGACTGCTGCTTTTGTACCAGTACGAGCTCTTGCGAGGATGCACCCTTCTCCCCGATCGAAGTGGTCTATAGTTCGAAAAGAGTTGGTGGCCATACTTGCTGGCCTTATGCTCTTCGAGGACTGTTTGAAGGTTTTGTTCTCATCTTGTTTAACCCCTACTACGACGTTGGTTCCTATTGTCTTTACCGACAACTCTGCCAATTTCCACAGGATCCAAGGATTCCTGAAGGGAAAGAGTCTCGACCCCAAACTCCCAGCGTGGGAGCGACGGTCTATTTCTTTTGCCGGGGAGTATCTCTCGCGTGTTGATGGTCAGATTTATCACCTACCAGGAACTGTGAATCCCGCTGATGCTTTCTCGAGAGGGACCATGCTGTCGACACCTATTCATTTGGATAGGAAATTGCATAGTGCGGTTCACTGTGCACTGCAGCTTCCTGGGTATGGTGGTGTTATGTTGTTGGCTGTTAATGAGGACGAGCAGAATGACGATGACCATCATGATAGAGATCCCGGACTTATAGATGAGTCCTGGCTTGAGGATATTAAGCGTTCTCAGAAAGATGACCCATTTCTTGCCCGAATCCTTGTAAAGGATCCAACTGTCTATCTGGGTCGTGTCTGTCGACTCTACGAGGTTAAGGATGGTGCTGTTTACCATGCAGTAACTGGTGGCTTGGTTGTTCCGGGAGCATCATGTCGCAGATTGATTGAGAAGCTCCATACTCTATTTGGTCACATTGGTTTTGCCAAGCTTTATAACTCTACATATCGCATACTTTATCTTGGTCGACTTGCGGATTTTCGTAAAGTCCAACATTCGTGTAAAACTTGCTTTGCCACTAGGGGGCATCGTGCCATACATCACCGCCTTGGTCGCCGACTTTTGAGATCCACAGCTCCATGGGAGTTGGTGGGTATAGATTTATGTGGACCGTACAAGTTTAGCGATGCTGAAGGTGAATCTGAGGCTATGCTTGTGGTGTGTGTAGATGCTTGCACTAAGTTTATGACGGTTGAGGTTGCTCATCACTACTGCAACGAGGAAGAACTTCTGCGCTGCATCCAGAAGATTTGTTATCGTCACGGTTTTCCTCTATGCTTTTATAGTGATTGTGATCGTAGATTTAGCGGAGCTAAACTATGTTCTTGGCTTTATGTCCATGGCCTACAATGGGTCCAGACACCCCCTTATTGTTGCCGACTTAGGGGATGGAATGAAGCACCTCACAAGTTGCTGTTGAGTGTCGTGAGATCACTTATCCTCGATGATCAGGATCAAGGTCGAGTTCGAGTCCCTTGGTACACCTATGTTGATAAGGCCTGCTGGATTGTCAATAATATCTGTAGGAGTGGGTCCAATGTGGATACCTTCTCTTCAGAATTACATTTTACTCATGGTCGTTGCTTACCGCCAGTTATTGGCGATAGACGACTCTCTGATGAGGCAAGACGTTTTATGGCTGGTCTTGGCATATTACCTGTACCATCAGAGCGGGCTCTGTCTGCTTACCTTGACGATTATCGAAAGCTCTTGGTTGATGCTATGGATTTGAGTATAGCTGAGAATATTGATCAGGCCTTACGTTCTCGAGGGGTCTTGGCTGCTGAGTCTGTTGTCAGACGAGATCTTTCTTCTGGTTTCAAGATTGGAGATTTGGTGGTACGCTATAATCATCATGCAGCCAATAAACTGGCTCCGCGTTGGCTTATTGACAAGCCTTACCGTATTACTGCACTTAATGGGAGTGTTGCCCAGTTAGATGGTGGTGAAGATAGCAATGGCAGAAGAGTTTTGACGACGGAGTTTCTCGGCAACCTGAAGTCTATTCCCCAAGAGAATAATGTTAGTGATGAATCAGAAGATGAGTAGTTGTAATCAATGAGTAATGTTTTTGATCTTATAATGTGATAATCGATGCTCAAGTATTTCATGTCCTCTTATTTTCTTTACTTTTGCCGCCCCGGGAGTGTTGCCATCGGACGGAGCGATGCGCACAATACTACGAGCGAAGAAGAGGATGATTCCTAATATTGTGTGATGAGTATCCTTAGGCTATAACTGAGCTATGTAGCTTCGAGTGCTAGCTTGTAGTATAGGTTTGATTATAGATAAGTATAAGTTCTTGTCTTGTTCGGATCCGAGGATCTGTACTTGATTATCTGCTTCTACTACTAAGCTACCTTGGAGTTGGGTTATCATTTGGAAACCTCTCTCTATCTCCAACACTGCACCATCCGGGAATGTCACAGCAGAGAAGATTAATGTGCTTATAAACCGTGGCACTTATGAGGCCAACCATGACTGCTGGCTACTATCGCTTCCTGCTATGAGTGGTACATCTGGCGCTCCAGTAACTCCAGTAGATAGTTCCTGGGCAGCAGGAATGGCCAGGAAATATTTCAGGACCGAACTGTTGTTGGACTCACCATAGGGAAGTGGCATACATCACCAGTAGCATTGCCTCGGAGGACGGTGATTATGCTTATTGATACAGCTTGAGAGTTATGCCCTCTCCACTGTGGTAGTATGAAAGTGTCCCTCTCCGCCGATCATATAGCCCATAGATTGTGGTTATCTAACTGTGGACTAAGGCATGCATACCGATGAACCGATGGAATGGTATGGTATCTCATAAATAACGAGTTAAAGCGGTTTTGCATAATGAACGTTCCAGAAATCCTAGTCAGCCATGGTCTCTCGCGTTAGTACTTTTCCAATTGTCGATGAGATAGTAAGGACCGTCAATGATATGATATGACTTTACATAACAGCGATAACGCCTCCTCCCTTACGGGGCCCTTTATCCTACCTGAAGCTATCATCATTCGTGACATCGTTGTCCTAGGCCTAACACCACAGTTCATCAGGCAACATAACGTTAGAGGTTCTGCTACTACTACTACCCTAGTCAGCGCTGCAGTTGTCGTGTTTAGATAGTGATGTGTTCGTTGTGGTGGCGAGGAAGAGCAATGCCCAAACGTCGACAGAGCCTATAACCCCTCAAACTGTCCGTACCCTTCCGGCATCGGACCCAGTAAAGGCATCAACAGCATATACTACAGGAGGCATGCGATTGGAGTGAGTTCAGTATGACGTTGGAGAACGCTAGAAAAGACCTCATGGAATGCACTTCAATACACCTTGTATTAGCATGCTTTACTACCCGTATGCTACTCTCAAAGACAGTACTAAAATGGCAAACAGAGGCTATCGATTTGAGCTGCGCTACACAGCTGTTCTCTAGTATAAGAGACCTACATCCAGTAAAGAACACTGATGGCAATGGGCACCACCTCCGCCTCGGCTGTCGTATCTGTATCTGGCCACCGGGATCAGTCATTCCCCATATCACACCGGTCTCTGTTGATACAGTAGGAGTCGCTAATGGCAGTACGGCTTCGGGTAATCAATTGGCATGTGTTAAGTGTATACCTGGAGTAGAGGGGAGGATGATTTGTAAGGAGTGTCGAGGTACTAGTGAAGTGTTGTTACTGCTTGCTAGATCGACATAGGTTCGGGTGCATTACGGTGCTTGTCCTGTTATGGTATTGCCATGTTGCCCTGTCCGAACTGTCACCATGGCTCGGGATTGAAAGTAAAAATAGTCGGTGGCGGGAGGCTTACATGCCGGTGTCAGCTTAGAACTGTAGCAGCTGTGAACTCCAATGATTCCTCGGCCACAGTGAGAGTGACGGAGCGCTGTGAATGCTGTGTTGGCACTGGAGAAGTGTAGTCCTTGCCTATTCCTAAGTGTTCTCACCTAGTCTCAGGTGTTGTCCGATGTGCATGGGTGTCGGTGAGCTTCGTTGCCCTCAATGTTTGGGTGAGGGTGACGGCCCATGTGAATGTAGGATGGAATCGTTCTTGTAGCTACAGTCGCTGTTCTCGAGTTGGGTTAGTACAAGGGCTTTCTGCAGGCCTCCCAGTACTTGTTGCCATGCCCACATCGTCATCATCTCTTGGTTGTAGCGTTATCACATCCAGGAGGGCTAGCAGATGAGTCCTCAGATTAGTTATCTAGGACTGGTTGGGACCGGTTGTGCAATCCGACTGAGCCCGATACGATTTGAGTAACTCGTAGTTCGCTACCATCATGACAAGTTTAGTAACCATTATCTTCGGCCGAAAGTAGATGCTAGAACTTCCTATTCTCTCATGGTGATTATAACGAAAAACTAGAGAAGTAGGAAATAACTTTCATTCCGATGTAGTCTAGCTGGTTAGGATTCGTGGCTCTCACCCACGCGACCGGGGTTCGAGTCCCCGCATCGGAAGTTTTTGCACGATTCTCATACTCTCATATGCAATGCCACATCCCCAGTGAAGTAAAATTGACCGCCTTTCACCGGATTTCCGTCATTTTCCGTCAGGACTTTCATCCTGATGCTATCTTACGATGATTACACTCATACTAGCCGATGTAGTCCATATATTCAACTCGTGTTCTTTGTTAGCGTGGCTGTCTCCTTTTGTGTGTACGCTAGAATGAGGTTAGCTAAGATGAGAGGCGATGCAGTGCATTATAACCATCGCGTAGTTGCTTTTATATTCCTTCTAACTTCCTTTAACAATGAGCGACAAACAAAGCGTCGTAAGTATGGGCGTTCTTGGACGTCCTGATGGATCCTCTCATTTCCGCAGTATCGTCAACTACTGTCTAATTGCTATCGGCGTTGGTATCTTGGCATTGCCTAAGGCCATCGCCCAAGCTGGTTGGATAGTTGGGGTGCTGTTACTGATACTAGCTGCTGGGCTTGCTCAATATGCAATGGTTTTGCTGTACAAGAGTATGCGTATTACCGCGGCTGATGGCATCTCTCCAACCTTCCAGGCTGTTGGTAAGGACGCGTTCGGTGTCGTCGGTATGGTATTCGTCTCCTTTGTCGTATACCTCGATCTAGTGTTCGTGTGTGCACTATTGGTTATTCTGGTTGGAGACGGTATGGAGACTTTGGTACCTTCGGTGGATACATTCTGGTGGAAGCTTATCTTCACTTTGATTATGCTTCCCCTCTCGTGGTTGCCTAGCTTGAAGGAAGTAGCGTTCGTCTCTGCCATTGGAGTAGGAGCTACTATCGTCACTTGTATAGCGGTTGTGGGGGCTTCGGCTCGTGAGATTGCGGAGCCAATAACAGAGAAGACTCATAGCGTCTGGCCCCTATCACTAATGGATGCTGTTGTAGCTCTGACCAACTTCTTCTTTGCTTTCACCGTCGCACCCGTTATCCCAACTCTAGTGGTTGATATGAGGAAGCCTGAAGATTTCCCTAAAATAAGCGGAATCGCACTCATTGTCATTAGTGTTGTCTTCGCTATCATCGGTTTTGCTGGGTATCTTGGTTTCGGTACGGATCTTGTTACTTACCCCAACATCAGTGAGGCGATAGCCCATGGCCGATCCTCTAATGACTGGTTGTTGATCATTGTTGAGGCTGCTATCGAGGTGGTGTGCTTCAGTCACTTCTTGGTCATGCTCAATCCAGTCAGTATTGCCCTTGAGGATGTCATCAAAGTGGTCAGTAAGAAGCAGAGTGTTCCTTGGTGGTTTAAGATTATGGCTCGCTCTTTGTTGGTATTTTTCTGTTTCGCTATTGCTGTATTGATCCCAGCATTCAGTAAGTTAGTGGACCTTATCTCTGCCACTCTCTGTGTGTTCCTCCAATTGATATTCCCCGTTGGCTTCTATTGGGTCCTTACGAAACGTAGCGGCGAGAAAGCCAAGGTTTATCGCAATAGGTGGTTTAAGTATGGCGAATATGCTGTAATGCTATTCTGCATTGTACTTGGTGTGTTCAGTGGTGTAATTGGCACGTGGTCCGTTATCTCTAGTTGGTAGGAATAGTTCCTATCTCGAATGAAGTGTCATCATTCGTAATCGGTGTCTGATATTCAACATTTTCCCTTATACTCTCCCAAGTCTCTATGAGTCTAATGAGAGTGTCATTATGGTCATAAAACTCGATTCGTACACGATCCTATATTTGGATTGTCGCAGTCGAGTCCACTAGTTATCCCTCCTCTGCGAGCTTCACTATATCGTGCCTCGCCTTGTTTTTCTGTTGAGGTATATCGTGACGTGTGAGGGATGACCTTCTGCAGTTCGTCCATCCTTGGTGAACTAGCGTCAAACTGACTCTATCTACTGATTTAGCCTCATGTAGGTGGAGTCTATCGTATACTTGTCATTCATGTCGTCTAACATTTGTCGTAATAAGTCAAATGTGTTGGTACTCTGCAGAATACTCAAATCTCTACTAGTATAGGTTGGTCCATTTAACTCGAATCTAAACATACGATGGAAACATATGTGAACAATGTGTTGTTTATTATGGTCCCCAAAAGTGCTACAAAAAATAGCACTTGTTATTATTCCACGCGTCACTATATTGTGATAGCGTTGTTACATTCTCTCTCGTTGTTGTGGCAGTCGTAATCAATGCTGCTCAGAGCTGATGCTATGCTCCGAGCTCGATGAGTGTGGCATCTCTTACCGCAATCACTGCTCATTCTGCTGTTATATCTGAAAGTATTACCATTACTAGTTTTGTTGTGTTAGTAAATGAAACAGGCGAATCCCACAGGCAGGATCAGGTTAGTTTAAACAAGGTGTGAACACTAACAGTTCTTCTTGCATACCGTC
>NW_003216476.1:28507-31112 GCF_000006405.1 Perkinsus marinus ATCC 50983 | reverse complement strand
AACTACTTCAGCTGATACATGCTTCAATGATGGCAACCTCGCAACCTGCATCTTGTAACTCGCTAGGAGATACCAGTAGATCATCATGAGGGTGTATCGAGGGTTCACTTATTCTACTGACTCAGGGTCGCGTTACTGTGCTAGGAGGGTTCCAAGGAACCCTTATTACTGGTGTCGCACTGTACTCCTGATGCAGCAGAACGACTGATGATCCCACTGAAAAGGAGTATGCAAGGAGCCAGTTGCAGCTGGTCCACCAGCAGCATTCCACACTGGGGAACTACAGCCGATGACAGCACGGCGATTCACAGCAAAGGAACAATATCCAGCGGGGCCGTGTTGGGCATGCTAGGTTCCCATGATGCGCCTGCCAGCATTTGAACAAGAACTCTCCACCGGAGAACACCTTGACTCCTCACCAACTGTGTCTGCGCTGTCGATAGATGATGACAGGGACAGAGCGGCGGAAGGACCATGACCATGCCACATGAGCGGTTAGTTATATGATAATCTTGTCTTGTGTTCTTGCGAGTGTGCATAGCGCATGAGGATATCATGACCCGGCATCGAACGCATTCTGGGAATATTCATCTCTACTCTTCACTATCAACTAAACGATATTCGTTGTCGAAAGACACTGCTGCATGTAGATCAATCATGGGTGGAGGAGAGAATCCGAAGACATTCCCTCGATACACTCGAACTGTGGTATTTTTGGTTTTGTCTCCATTTCTCGCAACCATCTATTATCCAATCGTCTGTTGATACGTTGTGGCCTCTCATCTATACGGACACCATACTCCGGTGATGGAGTTACAGTGAGGCAATCGATGATATCCTCGGATCGATCTCTATCCGATTCCGGATACACAGCAGAGTCTGCCGTTCTGTCACTCAGGGCTATGGCCTCCAGCTCTTCTATTCGTCTATGAAGACTACAAGGGCTCACTGCAGAGGCCCTAGGGGGATAGTCTCCACTGGTGGCGACAGGGTATCGGGAATACCGATTGGCCGATCGAGAGCGAGTGGAGGTACGGGTGACGCTGAGGCGGGAGAGATGTGTGTGAACTTCACGTGATGAAGGGATACTACCAAGAGGTAGACGAGCATTTGCTTTTGTTGCTCGAATCACCATGAAGAGGAGAACCTAGATGCCGACTGGTGAGTGGCCGGAAGGTGCACTCTTGTAGATCCCTCCGGTGGAGTTGTTGTCGTAGGTGCTCTAAACGGCACTCCTTCTCCTGTATGTAGTGCCTCCCCCTATCGTACCTCGATAACAGCTTTATGATCAGCAATGATGCATGCGGAGATGCTTCGCGGCTCACAATGCAGTAGTGATGTGAGTCGTTCGTGACTCTGAAGTTCCCCGTGTTCCGTGATCCCGTCGCTTTTCACGAAGAGTCTCCATTCTGCGGGCTGAGAGCTCCTTCTGTTGCTCCATACGTGATAGAAAGCATCTGGCCACACCACAAAAGGCCTCAAATTCTATTAATGAGCGTACTACTGAATCCTATTATTGCGTTTCCTCCTATGTTCCACCGTGGCCGTATCTTTCTCCTCAAGTTTAACGGTTGGAGCATCCATATGTAAATATGATAGCCTGCCCACTGGCCGCATGGTGCCCATAGTATAGCGACATTCAAGGGGCCTCTCTATGCTCGAAGACCTCCGTCTATCACCGAGTACAGGCCGGCTGAGGAGCTCACTACGGTCCACCTTGCACCCATCACGTATAGTCGGCGCCCCTCTACTCGGAGGTCTTGGCTCTTGCATTGGGGTCGATCCCCTCCTATGTGGGGTCTGCGGAGTTCTTACAGGGGATGCGCTCGATATCACCGTCACGCGAGGTGTTCCCGAGGCGGATCCCGATGAAGTATCACATGACAGGCCTACTGCCTTCTCAAGGACACCCCGTCGTCCGCTATCAGAACATAGTTCGCTCTGAGGAGTGTGCACAGATGATGACACGGGATACGGTCCGCCACATCCCGATTCCTCATGCTTTAGTGCTTGGTCGTGTCTGAGAATGAATGGCTTAGATTGGTAATGAGTGAAGGATGCGCCTCAAGACACGCCTCCCTGTGGACCTCCCGTGGGATTACCGATTCTCCTTATCGGCTTTTTCCCCTGATCGTCGCTTCTGCGCCCTTTCCTCAGTTAACGATCGAGGCTGCCGATCATGTCTAACACTAGAGCCTGAATGGCTTCGTGACGCATTCGATTCGGCAAAGCCTCCGGATGAACTTGATGGGCACGGCCGGGAGACCATCGAGTGGCCAGTATAACTGGGTCGAAACCGCAGTGGCGGGCTAGGGATAGCCACCATCTGTCGCATGATGAACTACAGGGCACACCAGCGGACCTAGACCTGCACAATAGTAATCCTTTTCCATCCCGGTACCTTACAATGACCCAATATCCATCCATTGAAAACTTATGACACCCAACAACGGTGCTGCTATTGATGATGAAAAATGCGAAGGTTCCTGGCCTTAACGATCACCCATCCACAAGCAGTCAGTCATCTTTCCCTTCCTTCGCCGGGAGGAACTTAACCGGATTGCGATTGAATGCAGGCCACGATGGGAATGTTATCTAAATGAGG
>NW_003216476.1:22923-28407 GCF_000006405.1 Perkinsus marinus ATCC 50983 | reverse complement strand
ATGAGCGACAAACAAAGCGTCGTAAGTATGGGCGTCTTGGACGTCGTGATGGATCCTCTCATTTCCGCAGTATCGTCAACTACTGTCTAATTGCTATCGGTGTTGGTATCTTGGCATTGCCTAAGGCCATCGCCCAAGCTGGTTGGATAATTGGGGTGCTGTTACTGATACTAGCTGCTGGGCTTGCTCAATATGCAATGGTTTTGCTGTACAAGAGTATGCGTATTACCGCGGCTGATGGCATCTCTCCAACCTTCCAGGCTGTTGGTAAGGACGCGTTCGGTGTCGTCGGTATGGTATTCGTCTCCTTTGTCGTGTACCTCGATCTAGTGTTCGTGTGTGCACTATTGGTTATTCTGGTGGGAGACGGTATGGAGACTTTGGTACCTTCGGTGGATACATTCTGGTGGAAACTTATCTTCACCTTGATTATGCTTCCCCTCTCGTGGTTGCCTAGCTTGAAGGAAGTAGCGTTCGTCTCTGCCATTGGAGTAGGAGCTACTATCGTCACTTGTATAGCGGTTGTGGGGGCTTCGGCTCGTGAGATTGCGGAGCCAATAACAGAGAAGACTCATAGCGTCTGGCCCCTATCACTAATGGATGCTGTTGTAGCTCTGACCAACTTCTTCTTTGCTTTCACCGTCGCACCCGTTATCCCAACTCTAGTGGTTGATATGAGGAAGCCTGAAGATTTTCCTAAAATAAGCGGAATCGCACTCATTGTCATTAGTGTTGTCTTCGCTATCATCGGTTTTGCTGGTTATCTTGGTTTCGGTACGGATCTTGTTACTTACCCCAACATCAGCGAGGCGATAGCCCATGGCCGATCCTCTAATGACTGGTTGTTGATCATTGTTGAGGCTGCTATCGAGGTGGTGTGCTTCAGTCACTTCTTGGTCATGCTCAATCCAGTCAGTATTGCCGTTGAGGATGTCATCAAAGTGGTAAGTAAGAAGCAGAGTGTTTCTTGGTGGTTGAAGATTATGGCCCGCTCTTTGTTGGTATTTTTCTGTTTCGCTATTGCTGTATTAATTCCAGCATTCAGTAAGTTAGTGGACCTTATCTCTGCCACTCTCTGTGTGTTCCTCCAATTGATATTCCCCGTTGGCTTCTATTGGGTCCTTACTAAACGTAGCGGCGAGAAAGTCAAGGTGTATCGCAATAGGTGGTTTAAGTATGGCGAATATGCTGTAATGCTATTCTGCATTGTACTTGGTGTGTTCAGTGGTGTAATTGGCACGTGGTCCGTTATCTCTAGTTGGTAGGAATAGTTCCTATCTCGAATGAAGTGTCATCATTCGAAATCGGTGTCTGATATTCGAAATTTTCCCTTATACTCTCTCAAATCTCTATGAGTCTAATGAGAGTGTCATTATGGTCATAAAACTCGATTCGTATACGATCCTATATTTGGATTGTCGCAGTCGAGTCCACTAGTTATCCCTCCTCTGCGAGCTTCACTATATCGTGTCTCGCCTTGTTTTTCTGTCGAGGTATATCGTGACGTGTGAGGGATGACCTTCCGCAGTTCGTCCATCCTTGGTGAACTAGCGTCAAACTGACTCTATCTACTGATTAAGCCTCATGTAGGTGGAGTCTATCGTATACTTGTCATTCATGTCGTCTAACATCTGTCGTAATAAGTCAAATGTGTTGGTACTCTGCAGAATACTCAAATGTCTACTAGTATAGGTTGGTCCATTTAACTCGGATCTAAACATACGATGGAAACATATGTGAACAATGTGTTGTTTATTATGGTCCTCAAAAGTGCTACAAAAAATAGCACTTGTTACTATTCTACGCGTCACTATATTGTGATAGCGTTGTTACATTCTCTCTCGTTGTTGTGGCAGTCGTAATCAATGCTGCTCAGAGCTGATGCTATGCTCCGAGCTCGATGAGTGTGGCATCTATTACCGCAATCACTGCTCATTCTGCTGTTATATCTGAAAGTTTTACCATGACTAGTTTTGTTGTGTTAGTAGATGAAACAGGCGAATCCCACAGGCAGGATCAGGTTAGTTTAAACAAAAGTGAGAACACTAACAGTTCTTCTTGCATACCGTCGAGAGATCGCCAGGAAAGAAATGTCATTGATAAGCATAGATTAGTAGAATCGGTGTGTATGCTGCGTATGATTTGCGATGATTATCGGCTGTTCGGAAGTTTTTGCAAGCTACTAGCTGAAGTTATAATATCTTTTAGGTTTTACCTGTTGGTCGAGTCAATGGAGACCATCGTGTTCAATGTGGCTCAAGCCGTTGAGCAGCTCAATAACAATACGAACTACGTCAGCTGATACATGCTTCAATGATGGCAATCTCGCAACCTGCATCTTGTAACTCGCTAGGAGATCAACGCGTTACCAATGCAAATGAGTATATGTGTCAAAGACCTCAGCAGCGAAGAGCCTACAGAGAAGAATAGAACCTCGGTTCGATTTTCGGAATGGTTTAAAAATCAAGTGCAGAATAAAGAGATGAACAGCACGCAAACTTGAATACCAGTAGATCATCATGAGGGTGTAGCGAGGGTTCACTTATCCTATTGACTCAGGGTCGCGTTACTGTGCTAAAAGGGTTCCAAGGAACCCTTATTATTGGCGTCGCACTGTACTCCTGATGCAGCAGAACGACTGATGATCCGACTGAAAACGAGTATGCGAGGGGCCAGTTGCAGCTTGTCCACCAGCAGCATTCCGTACTGGGGAGCTACAGCCGATAACAGCACGGCGATTCACAGCAAAGGAACAATATCCAGCGGGGCCGTGTTGGGCACGCTAGGTTCCCATGATGCGCCTGTCAGCATTTGAACAAGAACTCTCCACCGGAGAACACCTTGACTCCTCACCAACTGTGTCTGCGCTGTCGATAGATGATGACAGGGACAGAGCGGCGGAAGGTCCATGACCATGCCACATGAGCGGTTAGTTATATGATAATCTTGTCTTGTGTTCTTGCGAGTGTGCATATCGCATGAGGATATCATGACCCCGCACCGAACCTATCCTGGGAATATTCATCTCTAGTCTTCACTATCAACTAAACGATATTCGTTGTCGAAAGACACTGCTGCATGTAGATCAATCATGGGTGGAGGAGAGAATCCGAAGACATGCCGTCGATACACTCGAACTGTGGTATTCTTGGTTTTGTCTCCATTTCTCGCAACCATCTATTATCCAATCGTCTGTTGATACGTTGTGGCCTCTCATCTATACGGACACCATACTCCGGTGATGGAGTTACAGTGAGGCAATCGATGATATCCTCGGATCGATCTCTATCCGATTCCGGATACACAGCAGAGTCTGCCGTTCTATCAGTGAGGGCTATGGCCTCCAGCTCTTCTACTCGTCTATCAAGACTACAAGGGCTCACTGGAGAGACCCTAGGGGGATAGTCTCCACTGGTGGCGACAGGGTATCGGGAATATCGATTGGCCGATCGAGAGCGAGTGGAGGTACGAGTGACGCTGAGGCGGGAGAGATGTGTGTGAAGGTCACGTGATGGAGGGATACTACCAAGAGGTAGACGAGCATTTGCTTTTGTTGCTCGAATCACCATGAAGAGGAGCACCTAGATGCCGACTGGTGAGTGGCCGGAAGGTGCACTCTTGTATATCCCTCCGGTGGAGTTGTTGTCGTAGGTGCTCTAAACGGCACTCCTTCTCCTGTATGTAGTGCCTCCCCCTATCGTACCTCGATAACAGCTTTATGGCCAGCAATGATGCATGCAGAGATGCATCGTGGCTCACAATGCAGTAGTGATGTGAGTCGTTCGTGACTCTGAAGTTCCCCGTGTTCCGTGATCCGGTCGCTTTTTACGAAGAGCCTCCATTCTACGGGCTGAGAGCTCCTTCTCTTGCTCCATACGTGATAGAAAGCATCTGGCCACACCACCAAAGGCCTCAAATTCTATTAATGAGCGTACTACTGAATCCTATCATTGCGTTCCCTCCTTTGTTCCACCGTGGCCGTGTCCTTCTCCTCAAGTTTAACGCTTGGAGCATACATAGGTAGATACGATAGCCTACCCACTGGCCGCATGGCACCCATAGTATAGCGACATTCAAGGGGCCTCCCTATGCTTGAAGACCTCCGTCTATCACCGAGTACAGGCCGGCTGAGGAGCTCACTACGGTCCACCTTGCACCCATCACGTATAGTCGGCGCCCCTCTACTCGGAGGTCTTGGCTCTTGCATTGGGGTCGATCCCCTCCTATGTGGGGTCTGCGGAGCTCTTACAGGGGATGCGCTCGATATCACCGTCACGCGAGGTGTTCCGAGGGCGGATACCGATGAAGTATCCCATGACAGGCCTACTGCCTTCTCAAGGATGCCCCGTCGTCCGCTATTAGAACATAGTTCGCTCTTAGGAGTGTGCACAGATGATGACACGGGATACGGTCCGCCACACCCCGATTCCTCATGCTTTGGTGCTTGGTCAGGTCTAACAATGAATGGCTCAGATTGGTAATGAGTGACGAATGCGCCTCAAGACACGCCTCCCTGTAGACCTCCCGTGGGATTACCGATGCTCCTTATCGGCTTTTTCCCCTGATCGTCGCTTCTGCGCCCTTTCCTCAGTTAACGATCGAGGCTGCCGATCATGTCTAACACTAGAGCCTGAATGGCTTCGTGACGCATTCGATTCGGCAAAGCCTCCGGATGAACTTGATGGGCACGGCCGGGAGACCATCGAGTGGCCAGTATAACTGGGTCGAAACCGCAGTGGCGGGCTAGGGATAGCCACCATCTGTCGCATGATGAACTACAGGGCACACCAGCGGACCTAGACCTGCACAATAGTAATCCTTTTCCATCCCGGTACCTTACAACGACCCAATATCCATCCATTGAAAACTTATGACACCCAACAACGGTGCTGCTATTGATGATGAAAAATGCGAAGGTTCCTGGCCTTAACGATCACCCATCCACAAGCAGTCAGTCATCTTTCCCTTCCTTCGCCGGGAGGAACTTAACCGGATTGCGATTGAATGCAGGCCACGATGGGAATGTTATCTAAATGAGGCTATCATATACTGCGTCGCGAAAGGACGCTCGAAGAGCGTTTCAAAGAGCCTTCGAATCCATCTTCAAGACAAGTAAAAGCAGTGCTGCAAAAAATGTTCGCTTTCCTCAGCTGAGCTCAAAATTTTCCTCACTAATCATAGGATTTTATATACGAATTAGAAGAATATATACGATTAGTGTAGAGAAAGTAACAAGGATTCTCCAAATTCTCCTCAGAAGCTTCATATTGCCACCAACACATGTGGTTGACAAGGCGCAAATTTTACCACGCTGAGTAAAAGTATGATGAAGTTTATGAATCCAATGAGATCACTATCAGTCGCTATACCACCGATATTATCACCAATTCATGACTACCACGAGAAATCTCACCGTGTGACACTACTGAATGTAGGGGGATAAGATGACGAGGGCCTGACATCATTATTACCACTGTAGCCAGG
>NW_003216476.1:0-22823 GCF_000006405.1 Perkinsus marinus ATCC 50983 | reverse complement strand
TGTATCTGACTCGTTGCGCATCGTTGTACAGCAGTTGCAGTTGTTGTATTTGGCGCTATGTCGAATCTTGCAGATCGTCTCGCGGTCCGCCGGCACAACTATAAGAAAGTAAGATCGATCGGTTGTGATTCGTAGGACTTGGTCATAGTAGTAGTAGTAGTAGTAGTAGTAGTAGTAGTAGTAGTAGTAGTAGTAGTAGGTGTAAGTTGCAATCTGTAACGCTTGATCCATTATTATTACCACTGTAGCCAGGGCCGTTCCTGCCGATAGGATGTAGAACGTGTAGAGAAACCGTTGTACAGCGTACCTACAGTACCATGCTATTGCATATAGATCACACGATATTACCCGTAGACGAATCCAATAACGCCACTAGCAATGATGAGGATTAACTGGATATAGAAGGCCCTTCGTTGACCTTCATAATAAACGATATACTCACAGACCAGTAGGTTGAATAATGGGGAAGTCTCGCGTTCGCTCCGCTGCACAATAGCAGGCTGCTATTAGCAGCACATCATGTAATTTTGTCATTCTGCGTGTTTCGCCTGGGGGAAATCCTCATTTCGAAAGAATAGGCCTCTTTTCTAAAGAAGTTTAGCTCATGCTCTCACTTGCATTTCGACTTAGCCTTGGATAACAGTTCGGGTTTCTGGTTTCCCGTCGGGTTTCGGGTGGGGTTTCGGGTTTCCCTTTCTCCGCTTTCACCTGCAGTTCTTGTTTTTTTGGAATTTGCAGTTTAGATTCTCACTTGCGCTATGGTCATCACCTGGATATCAACCTTTACTTTCCATTAATGGCGCGCGCTTCTTTGGTTTTTATGCATCTCGCTTAGATTTGATGCAGTGCCCTTTCGCCTGTACGTCTCACGTCTCAGCAGTGGGTGATATCTTCCCCTCCACTACCGTTAATTGCGAGTAGAGGGTGTCGGCCCTATGAAGGAGTTGCTCTGTAGGTGAACAGGGCGGTTGCGATACTCCGATGAGGATGAACATAGCATGGCTGATGGGTAATGTGTTGAGACATACGAGTGCACCGGAAGTGCTCGCTGGTAGTAGGGGTCGTATGAACGATACTGCCTCCACCAAGGATGCCTTACAGTATCAATTCGGATAGCCGCAGAGGTTCCCCCTATCCCTGCTCGCCACCATTATCATCCTCAATCGTCTACCTCATTTCTAGCGGTGTTTTCAACATCTCCTTAGGCATTGACCCCAGTGATTTGGTCGTGACATTAGAATGCTTGATGGCGATAAGCGGTGTATTCATCAGCGTGATGGGTACCCTTACTCCGGCTGGAACCAATACTTACGGGCTGAGTCTGCGTTGAATGATGTTGTACTCGTGTTGTTGCAGGTTTGTGGCTTCTGGCCACGTTCATAGCAACCAAACATTGGGTAGATCGTCCTCCTCGGTAGATGGTCTCTGATGGGCCATCACCCTCTACCATGTATGCTAGGGATGGTAAGCTCTTCAAAAGCTCTTGGCGAGATAGCCCAACTCAGTGTAGCAAGCATTGATTGAAGTAACATGTGGGATATTCCTCGTCTTGCAAAACATGCTATTTTTCCTCTCCTGTTTTGAAGTCCTATAATGTTCATTCTGTTGCGTTCTTAAATGCATATTTGCCTACTACCACTTCGGTTACTAAACGGTTCCTCTGATATGCGTTGTCCAGGATTTTATATCACTGATTTTCTCACGGCCCTGATCATGGGAGAAGCCCTTGGAGTAGCATGGGAAGCCGCTCCTGGTATGACCAGAGCAATCGTCTTGGTGTATGTCGCCCTTCTCATGTTTGGACTATTCCTGGAGACCACACAAGCCCACGCTCAGTTCGAGTTCGTGGAACTTAGCGGTACTCTCGAACGGTAGTGAGTAGCGATGACTGATCTGCCTCAGTGCGGATCTTATGGCGTCCCCATCGGGTTTGGGTACTCGTGACCTGTCCATTCCTCTACACCCAGCACGGTGAGTACTTCATGTCCCTGTTTTACTCGCTCACGATACTGTCTCAGCATTTACAACGATAGTGGGTCTACCTGTGGGCTACTACCTTCTATCCAGACTGCCATCTATTGAGAGGGCCAAGGTGATAGGCTATTGTATCGGTTGAAAATCCATACTATTCATATTCAGGGATCTACAGGTCTATTGTTATGGTTTTTGATCACCGTTTATACCACTATCCTGCTTCCATTCCTTCTCGTCATACCATTCGTCGGGCTGGACCGGTATGTCGACAACACAGCTCATGTCGATATTCGATTCTTACAGGTTGATTCGTTTTTCGGTGGGGCTTAGGCTGGAAAATAGGACGTTCAGTGGTGAGTGTCTGTTGTCATCCTCCCTCGAGTATTCCTGACATGCTACTGAAACAGCCATGGCTACCTTCATAGTCTCATCATCATCAGGACTCTTCGCATTGGCCATCTTCATGATCACCAAGGAATGCATCATTAATCGTGAGCCTATGCAACTCGGTAGTTACTCTATACCCAACAAATGGTAATATGCCTACGTCTACATTTCTGCTGCTCCTCGTTAACTCGTGGACTCGATGATGTATTATGGCGCGGTGACGATATCGTATAAGGTACCCATGTGTCCTCATACTGGTCGTATCGGTATTAACTTGGAGAGTTCGTCTTGACCTCGTCGCCGCAGCGTTATTGGCTCTGCTCGATTCAAGTCCCAGGTAGGTGCCATGTGGCGGTATCGGTGGTACTACCAGTTGAGGAGCGTAGATCTCATTCCGCTAAGGGGTTTTAGGCAAGTTACTTGAACAGTGTTGAGCGAAGTCGTGGATGGCATATACCAATGAAGTGTCATCAGGTTCGCCTTTGTGGATAAACTACAACCATCTACTCGAACTCTGGCCAAAGTAGAGACCAACCTTCTGCGTAACTGGTTCATGCCAATGTCCCTCTTTGGAGGAGAGTAAGGATGTAATACCTCGAGTATGATTAATAACAACGGTCAGATACATACCTATAGAACGATCCACCTCTTTTACGGCTAACGATGAAGAAACAGAGATGAGCAATGCTGCTGAAGATATTGAGTCTGCTCTCGAGAGCGGCCATCAAGGAGGTAGGCCCTCGTGTCACTCTCGACTCTCGACACACAAGGGTGTGATGGTGATCTATCATATCATATTCTTCCTCTGTCAGATACAGCAGTGGCAGGGAATACCTCCGATGTCGCGGGAGGCTTTTCCACGAACGGAGATGAGCACCACCTCCCACTGCCAGTAGTGGCAGTAACATCGGTGCCCGAGAATATATCGACTTCCAGTGACAAACATATTGGTGTGGATAGGTCTATGGATCAGGACTCTATGAGAGCCCCTCTAGTTAGTTCTCGGGAAGCTTAAATTCTGGTCAAACTGATCATCGCTGATACGTCCTACCTTAGCTCGTTTGTTATATTATCATTTCAGAAGTATTGATTATCTTCCCCAGGCATACCGGTTTTTCTATAGTGGACTTGGTAGAGTCCAGGCTCCTCATGATCGCTCGCTGATCCGCCTTTACAATCCGTTGAATAATTTGGTTAAGTCAATTTTCCTACTGGGTCAGCTGAGGGGAATAAGCGCTCGCCCGAGCGATCGATACACAATTGTATCTGACTCGTTGCGCATCGTTGTACAGCAGTTGCAGTTGTTGTATTTGGCGCTATGTCGAATCTTGAAGATCGTCTCGCGGCCCGTCGGAAGAACTATAAGAAAGTAAGATCGATCGGTTGTGATTCGTAGGACTTGGTCATACTACTAGTAGTAGTTGTAAGTTACAATCTGTAACGCTAGATCCGCTCTGCTGCCCTGTGATGCAATAATTGTAGACTGGTGATACTGACGATACCCGACGTCGAAGAGAGGATGAGACGGTGCAGATTAGAAAGGCTGAGAAAGAGAAGCAGTTGGCTCAACGAAGAAGGATGAGTATTGGTGGTGGCGGTACTGCTGCTGCAGGCTCTAGTGGAGGTAATAGGGCCGTTTCACATTGACGATCATCAATGGCTGCATTATAAGGTGGAACATTGCCTGTACCCAACCTCCAAGAACTGAGTGAGGCAGTAGCTGGGTGCAACTCCCCTGATCCTGTAGTACAGTTCAAAGCTACTCAGTATGTGAGGAAGTTGCTATCTATCGAAAAGAATCCACCCATCGAATATGTAATAGAGGCCTATAATGTCGCACTATGAGGAGCACTACGTCAGGTTATCGAGGCGGGCCTCATTCCTCGTATGGTGGACTTTCTCAAGGATATCAACCGTCCGGATTTGCAGTTTGAAGCGGCTTGGGTAGTACCTCCACGCTGTTTGCCTCACATTCGAGTCTAGGAATATCAGCAGTACTTACATCACTATCAGGTACTCACTAATATAGCTAGTGGTACTCGAGTTCAAACTGAGGCTGTTGTTGGTGCTGGTAATAGATCGTCATAGGAATGCTTGTGTTGGCAGCATTTTGATGTTAGGTACTATACCTGTTTTCATCGCACTATTATCATCGCCTAGCTTGGATGTTAAAGAGCAGGCGGTATGGGCTCTTGGCAACATAGCAGGCGACTCACCACCTCTACGTGATACAGTCCTCCAAGCTGGAGTGTTACAGCCACTTTTGGCTCTACTCCGTGAGAATGATAAATTCTCTCTATTACGTAATGCTACCTGGGCCTTGTCTAATCTATGTCGTGGAAAGCCTCAACCACCCATTGAGATGATTGTTCCCGCCTTACCGACCCTCAGTAACCTCCTCTATAGTCATGATGTGAGTCTAGAAGCACATACGATAGGTAGTAGTAGTAGTTATAATTCTTCAAGGTTGAAGTGTTGACGGATGCATGCTGGGCTCTGTCTTACATTTCCGATGGTCCCAATGAGCGTATCGAGGCCGTCATTGAGCACGGTGTATGCCGTAGGTTAGTAGAGCTTCTAAATCACGACAGTAGCCTCGTCCAAACACCAGCTCTACGTAATAATTGCAGTTCCAGCCTGTTCAATGGCTAAGGTGGTGTATCTCAGGAACAGTTGGTAACATTGTTACTGGAGATGATAGGCAGACTCAGGTTATCATACAATGTGGTGTTGCTGAGAAGCTCTGTCAGCTTCTATATAGCCCCAAGAAGGTAGTCATCAGGGGAGGGTAACTTATCCTTTGTATGACGTTGTTGTATTTCAGAATATCCGTAAAGAGGCTTGCTGGACTATATCCAATATAACAGCTGGGAACCGGGAGCAGATTCAGGAGATCATCAATGCTGGAGTAATACTCGTGCCTTAAGGAGGTGGAGTATGACGTATGCTCAGATAGCGAGTAAGATAGTGGAGCTGATGGCTACTGCTGAGTTTGATATAAAGAAGGAGGCATCATGGTAGTACTAGGGATCATTGCTGGATTACTACCAATTATTCTTCAGGGCATTGTCGAATGCTACAACAGGGGGATCACCAGAACAGGTGGATCATTTCGTCCAAGCTGGATGCATCAAACCTCTCTGTGCTTTACTCGATGTCAATGATACCCGTATAGTGGGTGTATGCTTGGAGGCTCTAGAGAATATACTAAGGGTAGCTAAAGAGTCTACTATGGTGAGAGTATAGTTGGATGATAGGTGGGCTTACAAGCAATGGAGGCGAATCCGAGTCTAACTGAGAACCCGTAGGATACCTATGGATCAGGATAGGAGTATGGGATCCTCATTGTGTAGATATCTACAACTGGTAGAGGAGGCCGATGGTTTAACGAAGATTGAGAACCTTCAATCTGATAGTAGTGATGAGATTTATCTCAAGGTGAGGTTATTGTTGTTAGTGGATGTTTACTATACTCCCCATGCTTGTAGGCTGTACGCATCCTTGAGAACTATTTCCCATTGGAAGGAGAGGATGATGTTGAAGAGATGGAAGCATCAGGCAGTGACTCGGCGACTGCTCCTCCCACTGGCGGTAGTACCAGCTGCGACGCTTTTAGCCTCTATTATATCAACCTGCTTTATTAGGCTTTAACTTTGGCTCTACTGGTACATCTGCCTCATCTGGTCGATTCCAGTTTGGAGGTAACCAGTGAGGTACACAGGAGGCGAAGGTGTCGAAGTTTTTCTGTTGCTGTCATCACGTTTGAGTGCGACGGCCACGAGCGTTTATATCACTGCTCCCTTATACTTATCTGCTATATACGTATCTACATAGAAATGCTCATCATCATGCCAATGGAGGCTCTGGAATTCGAAATATGACCGTACTACTGTCACCGCTTCCCCCTATTGTATATGATATATTCCTCTCGTTGCCCCCTTTCTTTGTCTGCTGCACTGCTCCTTCCTACTGCTAAGCTTAGTCAATCATCGTTAAGGAATCACCCCAGAACACCATTATAGTGGTGATGATATTCGTTATTAATATTGTGGTTGTTGTCGTCGTCTCACCCGGAATTTACTTGCTATATTTGTACTACTCCTGATCGTCTTGCTGCTACTACTACTACTGTCTGTGCTACACCTGACTCTAGTTAACTCAGTGTAGTGGGTATGAAAGCATCCTAAGACGTTGCCCATTGATGGTGATGGCTTTGCTCGTGGCTCATAGTTTCACACACTGGGAGCTTGGTAAAGAATCTTTAGCCAGGGATTTGCTAGAATAGTAGTAGAAGGCATCAAGGAGATGAATGGATCGTTTCAGTTGGGTAGTATTCTCATGTTGCGTTACGAGTACTCTATATATCAGAGCAGTAATAATGAGCATCGGGGACTCGTCTAGAACAATAAAGGCTAATTTATTGTGACAACTTAGAGATATTGGTGATTCGATGTCTGAGAGCACAGCTAAGACCAAGACGTCTGTGGATAATGTTGTAGAGCAGGAGGTGGATAGGAAGGGTGGGAAGGATCACGTTGCTGCTCCGCCTACTAAGGAGAAACGGAAACGTAGATCTCGATGGGGCGCGGCACCAGGTAGTTATGGTGGATGGGGCATTGGTATGATGTTTACGTTCAGCTGGCGATGGGGATCATGATTCTGCTAGCGATGAGGGTGGTATCACCAAGAAGGCTCCACGCAAATCACGATTTGATACAGCCCCCTCGGCTATGGTTGTTGGACCAGGTATAGGGCTCTATCTTTACAGACACTCTTGAGGTTGTGCTCACAGGGGGTACGGCTCCTGCCATTAGACTAGATGCTGCCCAGATTGCCGCAGCAGCTGCTGCTGCTAGACTGGCTAAGGAACGAGCACAGGTAGGGAGGAGTGGGGACATTGGTTGTGGTGTCTTATTTGAGAGTTCATCAGGCTGTGGCACAGCAACAGAAGTCTGCACTACAGCTACAGAGTGAGCAGTTGAATGCTCTGAGGTATGTGCTGGGTGTGATGAACGGTGATGGCTCTGTAATCGACTACAATATTAGGCACGGTCGTATCGCTGCAGAGGCAGCAGCTAGAGCAGTAGCACAGGCTGAGGCTATGCAGATGAAGGGTTTCAGTAGCGGTACTATTCGGAATGGACTCCTCACAAGGAGATCATGATGGCTGTCGATCATTAGTCATTGGTAGGACCTGTTGGTGGTGTGGTATCGGCTCCAGTTGCTTTGAGGTTGGACCAATATGGTAGAGAGATCGACGCAGATGGCAAATTGGTGAGCAGCCTCTTTGCACGATGTGGTTGACTATTCTCATTGTATGGTACTCATCATGAGTTACCAGGTACCCATGTCCCAGCTACGGCCCCCAGTGGCGATATCAACGCTGAAGATCAATCAGTAAGTAACAGCAGGCCTTTGTGAATTGGAACTTCCCATTCAGGAATCGTGCAGCCTTGGACATGATGCGTAGGAGTAAGTCCAAGACTGAGGATACAGTGGCCAGTGGGATGAAGCTGGGTAAGGGTAGTTACCTCCAGCTGGGCATCATGTTACTCTACCTATAGGCAAGACACGTTCTGGGGCCACTCGTGATCGTTTTTTTGATCCAACGGTGCATGTTGCTGGTGCAGTGAGGAAACCTAGGATGGGGTTTAACTTTGTAAGCTCCCGGTTGGTTGTGTACTAGTATTCGGTTCATGATGTAGAACGAGAGTGGTACTTGGACAAAGAAGGAAATAGAGATGCAGAAGCAGGAGGGTGTAGAGTCACCACCTGCTGCTGCCGTTGAGAAGGAAGAGAAGGTGAAAGCAGATGGTGTACCAGCAGCTGCTACACCAGCGATCTCCTTGGGTGTCACAGTTAGGATTCATCCCAGAGAGGCCCCACCGACAGTGGTAAGTTTAGGAATCTGCTGTTGATATTAGTGGGCATGGTTTCCTTTCCAGGAGTGGTGGGATCAGATAGTAATCGATGCTGGCGGCCCTAGTAAGGTCATATCATCCTATATTGAGCATCCTCCTCCGGCCCGTTCTGCAGCTCAGCCACACAAGCAGGAGGTAGCATGTCTGTATGGTGAGCTTGTTGTAGTGTAGTAAGCAGGGTATGGCTTCATTAACACCGGCTGAACGTAAGAAGTTGAGGAGATTAAGGAGGAAGGAGAAGGCTACTAATATGCAGGATAAGATTAGGATGGTAGTTTCTGGTAGTGGAACTAGTGTTATTGGATTTTCTCTTTTCCATAGGGTCTCATACCGCCACCACCACCGAAGGTCCGCATGAAGAACCTCATGATGGTATTGGGTGATGAGGCTGTCCAGGATCCAACTGCTGTGGAGAAACGTGTTAGGGCTGAGGTGTTTATAAGGTCTCGACAATGGGGGTACTGCTACTGGTTACTTACAGGTTACTGCTAGACGGGAGGCACATGAGAAGAGGAATGAGGAACGTAAACTACCACCTGAAGAGAAGAAGCTGAAGAAGGCAGGGAAGTGGATTAACGCTCCTGAAACTGAAACACAAGTATGTTACTGTGTGGTCCTGGTGGTAGTGGAGGAGGCCATCATATTAGGTACATGTATCAGTGTATAAAGTGAAGGATCTGTCATCTAAACGACATCAGTTTAAAGTAGCATCTCAATAGCAGTACCAACACAGTGATGGTGATCATTGCACGTGTAGGTTTCTAAAAATGCTGAGCAATTACACTTATCCGGTATGGGCTTGGTAGTGAGTCCCGAGGTTGGAAATGTGATAATAGTAGAAGGCAGTAGGAAGGCTGTGTAATAACGGTGTCGTTCATCATTATTGCTATTGCATGTTGATCTTCGAGTAGGCGCCGCTACGATAAGCTGATGCTGCGACGTATCAATTGGAATGAGCGATTGGGTAATCGTCGGAGGCCAGGAGAGGAGGGTGAGGATGATATTGATGCTGCTGCTGCTGCCGAGGAGGAGGAGGAATGTAATGTCGAGCTCTGGTGTGTATTATGTTATGAATCTCGGTGTAGACTCTGACTACGATTCCGATACAGAGGGTGTTACTGCTCGTCACTCTGATGGATGTGTGCGCATGTGGCATGGTGTGGTACCGAAGAGGCTCTTCCCTATGGAGAGAAGTGGACTCCCATCATGGAAGTTGATACAGGTCTGCAGACATACTACTACATCCACAACTGATATGTTCATATCCCTCAGGCACCGGGTGAGAGCTTTGCTCGTCGTACTCTACGAGAATACCATGCTGAACACTACTGGGATATGCTGGCCCGATTCAGAGACAAGAATGTCGATGTGTAGTGTTGCTGTTGATGATGATCATTACTCTGCCACTGTTGGTAAGTACCACCGGTTGTAGGTTTAACACGTAACACTTTACAGCACGTATGAAGTCTTGTGTGCTATCATGTGGTTTAAGGGTCATCGGTGGCTCCAAAGAGCACGACTGCTACAGTTTCAATCATTGAGGTTTTTTATTTTATATGGGTACTGCTCCATCGTCTATAAGCCGGCCTTCTCAAGTAAGTTACCATCGGACACCATCAGCAGAGGAAGAGGCTCGAGTTGGCGGCTCGAATCGAGGTCGGTGAAATGGTGTAATGTTCATGCTAGATCGGAGCCTGTTGCTTATGGAAACATCAGTAGCACAGAACTGTGGTGTAGGTAGATGGATCCAAATGAGAAGTAATGCGGATGAAGGAACCGTAGCCGCGACAGAGTAAGGTCCCGTGGGGCAAGTTTGAGCTCTTATCGGCTCTGCTGATCTTCCTTAGGGAGGAGGAGGTGGTTGACGATATAGAACAAGCATCTAGTCGCCGTACCGTGGTCGGTAATCGACAAGGAATGGGAGGCTGGTTTGAGGTAGGGAAAGGTCGAATGGCTCCTTAGGCGACTTGGTGACTCAGACGTATTTTGGGAGCCTCAGTGTACGACCTCAATCATTGACTATTGTTATCGTTGCCATACAAGTGATGCTCTATATCATTGCCAGTATGGTACTGGAACCACGAGGATGGATCACTCCGAGTAATATAACCGCTTATCAATCACATAGGCTCCTTATTCCGAGGCCCTCCTGTCTTACAGCGACTAGGAGCCAGCGATTACAAGGCGGAGCGATGCTTTCTTCTGTATGGCTTACCCTACCTATGGGAGGTACCAGGCCCCTCTCCGTTTCCACAAGCCTGTCGTTGGATAGGCACGCCGCTTCTTCATGCCTATACTGCTGCATCTGTCGATACCTCATCTACTCTTCAATGCATCATTTGAACTAGCGTCAGGTGTTAGGTTAGAGGCACAGCTAGGGACTCTGAGGTAATGATGGCTACATCATACTCCTACCAATGCCGACGGCGTTACTCTAGGTTCAGTGTGCTCTTCTTGGGATCGGGTATTTGTGGCAACCTTCTCTCCTCGGCTGGTCGGGTCTCGGGTATTGTGGAAGTGATAAACATTTCTGATCTGTATGCCGTCAGGTGTTGGAGCTAGTACTGCTTGCTATGGCCTCATAGGAGCGGATTTAGCTGTGTCTTGGATAATGTGGCCACATTTTGATGAGGAGCTCAAGGTTAGAGCCATGCAACAGTTGAAAGCGATGGCGATTGGTTTGATGATGTGGGAGGTAGTAGTTTTGAGTTGTATGTGTAGTCCAAGTTGAGTATAGATGCTCCTGCATGGTGCAGTGGATCATCTTGGTCATCTTGGTGGATTGATCGGAGGTCTGTCTATCATGCCTCTCATAGTTCTACGTTCTAATACGGTACTCATATCCACGCGAGCCACGCATTCAGTGTCTATTATAGGTTGATGATCATAGGCTGAGAATTACTCGATTTGTCGGAGGGTTCGCGGTATGTGAGACCTGCCTTGCGCCTTCGTGGCTATTATGCTACGTTTCAGTTGACAGCCGTCATTATTATCTGTCTAGCGGCTATTATCCTAGCGGGTCGCGCTGCTCATGGGTCTGCTGAGGATGATTACTGTGCAAAGCTGTATAACAGATGATGATGGTGTATCTGATGGACAATGTTCGTAGTGGGTGCTCTTCATGCCCAACATCCCTTTAGTCTTTTTGTGATGTTTCTTTATGTGTGGATGGCAGGTGTTAGGCGGACGATACTTCTAGTAGTGCCCATGAGACCATCGTTAGTTGTCTTCGTTGGGTACATAAATGTCTAGTCTATTCACAAGTAAAAGAGATGCACAGGCACCTGGGGCATGGGCTTACTTCTTCTGCCTCAACACGATGTTGTTGGAGGCTGTACTCTTCGTCTACATGGCAGTGACCATCATATCCAGGTCGAAGGCAGAGGAGATGGACCTCAATGGGTAGTAATACGTCCATCATGTTTCCCAATAGATAGAGATCTGCTGTTAGGTCGCTCGGGTTAAGTTGGCTGATTATAGCCTTTGTCATCGCTAGAGGTGCACTGAGTCCTTCCGACATCGTTAAACGAGAGAGCACCTTGGTGATGACCATATTCCATGCACTCAACTCAGCATTCATTGTCTACCAGTATCTCTTCAATGAAGCTGTGGAGATTAGTAGTATCCCCGTGCTTTCTCCTACTGCCATACTTACTACCTCTGGGTTATCCTACTTTCAGGTTTGAACGCATTCGCGGTGGATCTCTCCGTTTCCATCGGGCTATTCTTGGCCAGCCTTTACTGCAATGCCATTTATCGACGAACACTCCAAATAGCAGACTCCAAGTCAGCCACCACAGAGGGTGCGGCATCATCAAAGAGGGAGATAGGGAAGGCTTCTTCGAGGAAGAAGACGAAAGATGCTAAGACTGCATAGACTGTAGTTCTCGCTGTGATCACAGTTTCTTATCGCAGATCTTTGTCTGGGTTTTTATCCACCTGTGTATTCCTCCCGGGTCGTCGATGGTCCTCGAGAGATCGTGGTTACAGCTAGCTATCGTTCGATAGCTCCAAGACATTGTGATGGTATCAGTATGATGAAATAGTGTTGGCGATATCGAATTCCGTTCGATGATGGGGTTGGTAATGGCCATAACAAAAAGAAAGAGTTATGTCTACGCCAAGCCAGCTGCCCTCATTAGTATCCCTAAGAGATTTCTGACCACCGCAGGGATTGACGATACGTTAACATCAGAGCAACAATATCAGCACTATTTGCATGGACATGCTATAATCATCAATGTACATCACCAGATCGAACTTTTACCGCTTCCTCTTGTTAATAACCTTGTTAATGTTGATTCCACCGTATACAATATGTTTGCATCACTCGCTACGGTATTGGTCATACAGTAGCATGGGGTAATGCCAGTATCATATTCACATCCGCCGATTGGATCTACCTCCCAAACTGTCTCCCTAGGCTAACAACAACGAGGAATACCGCATGATGGGTAGAGCCATCACCGCCACTTACATTGTCTTCTTTAACTTTACGCCTCTCTGGGCAATGACAACTGAAAGGTTGTGTCTATGTAGGAAGTTCACATAGTACGATACTTACACGCATTGGTAAGGATAGTCATCATCATCCAATGTCACAGGCGTTGGTGGTAGACTACTGCTCGCCGATGATATTACAATGCTAGTGAGGACGAGGAGTCCTATATGAATGTGAATAGAGATTGCCATTTATCGAAGAGGATAATGTCTACGATCACCATCACTATGCGGCCTGATATGTTGTGGATCATGGTGCATGTGTCGTGCAAATTGCATGTAAAATTTGGAGCTGCCCTTGTTTTATTCCATCATGTAAATTGTGCTGAGTTGTTAATAGGTTGTTGATAGTTCTGGACCAGAACATCGCTTTGTGTTGAGTAGAGGCTAATGGGAGAGCTGAGTTGTAGTGAGCGGGTGTATACATTACACACGTGTCTCATCAATAAACTTGAAGTTGGCACTAGAGGGTGACTAGGGTTTGTATTGCTGTAGCGAGCCTTCCCTCCCTCGATGAGACTCTGTGAGCCTTCGTCGTCAGTATAAGTTTCCGTGACTCATATGCCAGGGACCCCATCGAGGAGTCCCGCTCGCTCACCGCTTGGGATGGATGACCGTCATGGAATTGGCCAATCGCCTCAATTTGGTCGCCTTGGGGGAAGCAAGCGCCCTGGTAGTATTAGATATACAATAGCAACAGTGAGCGTTCTGCTCAGGAGCTTTTGATACTCCCACGACGTCGGCTCCAGTGCGCTCTAGTTCGACGGACTTTTGGACCGCGGATGACTATAAGGCATTCGGAGATGCGTTAGCTAGTGCATTGGTAATGGATAGTATCCATGCATATCCTCATGTGGTGATGTCTGTAAGGTATCGATATCTGCTCCGAGCTCACCAGTCAATCGATGTGCTCCTCCATCCGCCGAGTTGGACTCATTCCCCAAGGTATCAATCTCACCAATGGTGGATGACAATCTCGCTACGCACTTTTCGAAGGACGACGAAAGTGTCATACCGGGGATAAGTGAACACAATAACGAACCTGTGCTTTTTGATATCCCCCTTAATCTTCAATTGGGGAGTCGTGATGATTCTATATTGGGATCTGATATCCGAGTAAGAAAACCGTTGGCGCGGCTTCTACTCGCATACTATTGTCTTAGCCCCGGTTAGTTGCAGCATCGGCACCAGTATCCCCTATACACGGATCGTCTGGCCGTCGTAATAGGAAACAGCAGCAACTTTTAAGGCATAGACTGACAGTAGGAGATTCAAATGAAGGGAGTAATACATAGGGTTAGCGTGATGTCGTGAGACATATGCATGAATCATCAGCCTAGATGTTTTGTACGTTGCTTACCCTTTCACTGCTCAGCCAAAATTGATGTAAGCAAGCAGCTATTGAAGACTCGAGTATGTAAACTATATTTGGAAGGAAAATGCAGATACGGCAAGAAGTTGGTGCCTGGGCCGGGATGGGCTGCCTCTAAGACTTAGCCTCGTGACACTGGTTGTCTACTACCAACAGGTGATCCTTCATCAGGTGTTATTTCGCTCATAACGCGGATGAGTTGAGGGAACCACCGAATTTGAGGAAGACGACCCTCTGTCGATTGTATGCTCAAGGGAAATGTAATCGTGTCTTCTCGCTAGAGGCTGTGATTATGGCGTTCTCTCAGGCACACTAGGTGACGATTGCAAATATGCACATGGACCGAAGGAGCTTCGAGCCACTGAAGGTGTCTATAAAAGTGTTGTCTGCAATTGGTGGAAGCAAGGTCACTGTCAGTACGGCTCGAGATGCCGGTGAGTAGTGGTCACTGCCATCTACTGGGTGTGGACCATCTGGACATTAGGTTTGCCCATGGAGAACACGAGCTTTGCATAACCAATTCTAATACTCCGGTTACCTCACGAGAATCTTCGCCTAAAAGAGGGGACTATCGTCATACTCAAAGCGAGCAGATACCGTTGAATATCAACAACGATGGGGGATTGATTCCCATCCCATTGGAAACTCACGTCTCCAATCGACCAACTACTGCTATTCCAACCAGACGGCTGGTTGGGTGCAATAACTATTGTATGGATGATGGTGACATGCAGTTGGTCAACGCATTAGTATCACCAGTGCGCAGTAGGGAGACCAGAAAGATGGCTCAGCAGGTATGAGTCCTTTTGTGTCCAATCCTTCTCTTAACTATTCCCTCTATATATTTCATTCAGGATGGTCCTTCAATAATTCCTCTTCCTCGGGCCTCTCCAATGGATGATTACCCTCTATATGCTAATCGTAGCCAATGCTCATCGTCGAGTCCAGACCATGCTAGTCGACAGTTGGTTGACCTTGGTAAGAACCGTCATGGTACCAACACTCGTCTGTTTGTGTACTCTCATCTTCAGAACTCGCTACGTCCTATTATATCCCCTCCGTAACGTCAGGTTCTGGTTTTTCACCTCCCAATATCAACGATGAGAATATTTCTAATACGGATGCCTATTTGCCGCCCAGGAAATTGCAAGAATTTGTGTCCTCTCCTGTGGAGGAGGATACTGGTCTCGGCTCGGGGTATCCTGCTGACTCTCTTACCAAGGCAGTACCAGCCGGGGCACCATCGTCATCGACATCATCGCTAGCCAACAGAATGAAGCAACTGTTCCCTTGTGAAATGTGTCATACCGGGGTACAGATGGCGGCCGATCCAGATAATCGAAAGGTTAGCATGCATGTTACGAGTGTGCTCCTTTATTGCTCATCTTAGGTTTTCTACCCCTGCGGTCATGGTACTGTTTGCGCCAAATGTGCAGAGAGGGTTATCATGCGACATATGCTATGTCCTTCTTGCTCTTCGAGTGTCATGCACACCTTGTCTGTCTACATCCCCACTAAGGCTGTTACTACTTCACAGTCATCAGCGCGGATGGATGAACCAACCCGAATTGGCACATCAAGGGTTGAACTTTAATACTAATCTCATGATAGAGATATCATTTTCTGACAGTGGACCAGCATTTATAGTATGCTCTACATAGTATCATTTCTGTAAAATTTACAGTATTTGTAGTTCTCCCAGTCATGCTGGTATGTGTACAACGGATGAGTGCAACAATTCGGTGAAATATCCCTATGTAGAATGTCTAAATTTTGTTGCTGTCGTCGTTTTCTGTCGTAGCCGCTGAGACGGTTAATCATCATCCAACGAATTGTTGAATCGCTAACTAATGGTCGAGCCGTCAAGGCTGTAGTCAGTGTACCTCATGTATTGCTTAATCAGGTTGATGGACCGTGATGAAGCATTTATCCCCACTCTTGAATGCTTCTATTGCCGAGCCATCATGATCGATCAGCAAGACGTACTTGCTACATTATCTTATTTCACGTCTGGCAATACAATCAACTGCTAGACAGCCGTATAACACACTTCTCTATTCTCGAAATGATTACCAGCATCCGCACTATGCTCGGTTCATGTAATATCTATCTTCGCTTGATACCAATCAGATGATGATGAGTGACTTCGAATGATGTTGTGCCCTTGTTTCGTCTCCTATTGCTTCTCTCACTTGATGCTGATCCGGGTGCTATATTGACGGCAGACTTTCTCAACCTCATTTCAGTCCATCAAGGACACACCGGTTCGAACTTGAAGCATTCACAGTCTCTATCGTATTACAGTGTATGTTGCATTCATTCGAGTAGGTTATCTTAATCAAGTGGTGTTTGTCGTGGCCCTCTTCCGCTGTCGCCTCATATGGGACAGTCCGTTCGTATTGAAGTTTTCCTCCCAACTCGGCGTTTGTTATCATGATGCTACGTCGAGATATACCCAAGACGGCAGCAGCATCTCTATGGCGGAGGCTTGCATGGCCTAAAGCGACTCTTTCTACTGCAGTGGACTACCTCGGCGTACCTGGGTTAAGGAAACCTAAGGATTTCCCTCGCCTTGCTACGACGGCTGTGGCAGATGCTAGAGCTACTCTAGGGGCATGGAATATAGACGACTCTCCGCATAAAGTAGTCAATATGATAGATGGAGTATCCAATTCGTTATGTAGAATTGCTGATGCCGCTGAGTTAACACGTAATGTTCATTCCGATGATCATTGGGTCAATGAGGCCAGTGAAGCTGTGAATATCATAGCACAGTATATGAGTGAGGCAAATGTCGATAGTACCCTATATGATAAATGTGTACCTGCAGCCAAAAGAGCAGTTGCTGAGGATGGCGGGTGTAGTAGGGAAGAACAGGATGTCATCAAGGCCATGCGGGAGGCTATGGAGAATGAAGGGGTCCATCTTGATGAGCAACGGAAGAAGGAACTGATAGCACTACAAGAAGAGGATGCTGTGAAGAGCTTCGAGATTGTTAGTCAAGGGGATAATGACGATCCGTCAGATGATGGCCAATGGTTGAATGTACCTCAACAGTGGATGAGTATCCTCAGGTTACTACCAAAGAGGACTGTTCATAAGGACGTTACGGAGGTCTTCCTCCCCAAAGACCATGCTGCTATTGGATACTTGTTGAAGGCTTGCGAAGATCCTACAGTAAGGCAGAAAGTGTGGAAGATGAATCATAGAGGAGAGCCTAAGAAGGAAGCTGCATTGAAGGATTTAGTGAGTATAAGACAGCAGCTGGCAAGAATAAGGGGATATAATACATGGAATGAGTATGTGATGAGAGAGTCGGTCCTCTCGGGTAGCGACGCTGTGAAGGATTTTTTATCGGAATTGTGGACGGCCCTACTTCCTGGTTTGGCCCGGGAGCTCAGCGTACTCGAGTCCACCAAAAGGGATCATACTAACGACCCTAATGCTACTCTGCAGCCATGGGATATTGATTTCTATGTGTCAATGTGGAAGCAGATGAATCAGCCATCGTCATTACAAGAGCTTGGTGTTAATCTATCCATCAACGCTTTGATCGAGGGATCCCAAAGGGTATCTTCAACGGTCTTGGGTGTGGATATGAAGGAGAACAATATTAAGGGAGAGACATGGAGTGATAATGATGTTAGAAGGTTTGAGTTTCATGATGCGGCTACATCTGATCCTTATGGTATATTGTACCTAGATCCGTGTGAGAGAGCGTGGAAGAAAGTTCAGTCAGCCCAATTTACTATTGCGGGTAGCTGTGTATTGCCGGATGGTAGCAGGCAGCTTCCTCGTACTGCAATGGTATTGTCTCTACCCGAGATTCAAGGTGCTCTAGGGCAGGGAGCAGCGACTACCTATATGCATGAATTCGGCCATGCTGCTCATTCTATCCTATCCCAAACCACATTACAGCATTTCAGTGGCTCGAGGGGCTGTATTGATTATGTGGAGTTCCCCAGCCATTTATTCGAATACTTCGCGCTGGATCCCAACACGCTCAGCTCTTTGCTCTTACCTAATTTATCATCTAAGGCTGTGGAGGATTATGGCAACTTCCGTATGGCATTTGGGCATATAGAGGCAGCCCAGCAGCTCATATATGCTCTAGTTGATCAGGTCTTTTATGCCCATGGTAGTGTTCCTGAAGACCTTGCACACTTCCTTCCTCACTCACATGCGATGAGCAATGAACGCTTGATTGAGCTCTTGAGCCCTCCTGGACAAGCACAGTTCTCTCATCTAGTACACTATGGTGGTAACTACTACTGCTATCTGCTATGCAAGGCCGTAGCTGCTGATGTATGGTCACGTGGAGGCTTCGCAGATGGAGATCCTATGGCAGGGCAGCGTTTGAGGCATTTCTTGGAAGCAGGAAGTGTGACTCAAACACTGGATAAAATATATGAACTAGTGCCGAGTGGTCGATTAGAATCAGCGAGTTCTGCTGCTGGACACGTTCCTTTAGATGCCATGTTGAGCCTACTCAACACCTGTACTTCTATACACGGTAATGGCCATCATCATTAGGGGGTCATGATGATGGTGGAGACAAGTCTTATGCAGATAGTTTCATTGGCGTGTTAGTGTTCCTCGTTATACTTGATATGAATATCTTCATCTTTAGTGGTTAATTACACTCGTCTGGGATGGTCACGTCGTCATTACAGGTTTGTGCGGTATCATTCATTAGCGGCTATTAAACTCACTGTTGACTGCGTTCACAAGGACTCACTCGGTTGCGAGAGCAACCAATTGTTGGCTTGCGCGCCTCCATTCAGTATTCCCCTTTATTAGTATGGGGTCAGTCTCTAGCCATCCAGACTCGCGAGCTCCTATTCCATCATCACCATCGCTAGAGCAGCCAACGATCGAGCAGACTCGAGTAGAGGGAGGTAGTGCTGAAGATGAGATAACTTGGACATTAGGTAATGTACTAATTGCGACTCTCCGTAGGAGTTAGTGACCCCGGAGAGAGTCCTGCGGTTGAAATGCTGGTTCGGGAAAACAATGGGGGTGAAGATATACACTTCTGCGAGAATACGAATGATACAACAAATATATGCAATGCTCAGTGGATGATGGTAGTGACCTGTGCTCCATCTCGCGTCCAGGCTTCACTCCTTAGTTGTATACTACAGCGGCCTATGCACCTGAGCGGTTATCCACGTCCCAGCAAAAAGTGTATAAAGACTTTTTCGAGGGGTTCATCGATCGTTGTGAACATCCAGTCGTTGGTGGGATGATTGAGGATGAGATACGGAAGGCACGGCCGCGGGTTGGATCGAATAAGGAGATGTTAATTTGGCTTTGCACTATCGAAAATAAGTGCAGGTAATAACAGGGTCTATAATTCATACACCACCTCTGCACTCGGCTAAGTTCTCGACCTAAATCCACCTCAATTATTTCCCATACGGGCGAGATAGTGTGGCGTTATTCAGGCAGCGACTCGGTATGCCGATGGCCCAGTGCCGGTCGACTAGGCTACTGCAAAGATGGAGATATCCTGATGGTTATCTATGATTGGACAGCAATCTTCAGTGTTTTATATACTATGGAAGAGTTCGGCTATGAGTGGCAAGAAGAGGCGAAGAACTATTCGCGTCTCACCACTTACTGCTCCAATACGGTGTTTTACGATATGAAGGTGTTACGTTAGTTTGATGTTACTAAAGATGATTAGTGCACAATAGTGAAAACGGCTTTATGGTCAAGCAGTCGATCTTTGTATCTGATTAGCTAACTGACGTATCGAGGTTGCACTATTACCACCGCACTGCTATCGCACTGCAATAGCTTCATTAGGCCTACTCCCGATAGAAGGTGGGCTATCATTCAAGTGAGCCGAATGATACTCGATCAAGAATTAGCTGAATCAGTCGTCTGCCCTATGACAAGCTAAGCTGATGTTTTCTACCACTAGCTGGCAGTGATAGTCTGTCAAGTAGGAAATCACTCTCGGCGTTAACTCTGGTCGGAGGTTGTTGCAGGGCGTATAGAGCTGTCAACGGAGCACCAAACATCCCTTTTATATGGGTACGCTGTTGGCTTGATATCCCACCCTCTACTGTGAGTCATCACATTGGTCGCAGGTAAACTATCTCTCATTGCTCTATAGAGTATGACACGGTGAAGAAACCTGTACATTTCATGCAATTGTATCCTCCAAGTTCGTGATGCTGAGCGTACAGGTCAACTTGTGATGGACTAAGCGCGTCATCTTCCCAGCTTCTCTGTATAATCACTCAATTTGTCGAAGTTGATAGTTGCGATCTCCTTCCAATAGGAGCGTTGTCGAGTTGCTTTACCACGAAGAGTCAATGGTCGAAGTTGATAGTTGCGATCTCCTTCCAATAGGAGCGTTGTCGAGTTGCTTTACTACAAAGAGTCAATGGTCATACTTCGAACTTGTTGTGGCACTTTTCTTTGAGATATACTCAACAGTGCATGGCAGTGGAACTAACGATCGCGGGTGCATCTGGATTGAAGGCATTGGCGGCAGCCAAAGCAGCGGCTGCTGCGGCTAAGCAGGCAGCAGCCAATGCAGTAGCCATGGCTCAGAACACTAATCTAGCTAGTGCTGAGGCGATGCAAGCACAAGCCAATCTGGAAAAGTCACTTATCGTGTCCACTCAGCGATCTACTAACGATGTTCAAGTCAGGTACGTATTCGGGTCTCCTGTATCCACTGTTCCGCCAGTAGTAACACCGATGCCACCTGCTACAATTGCTAAATACCCGAGTTATCCTTATCTCAACTATCCTCTCTCGTGGACCGATAAGTAATAATATATGCTCGAGTGTACATATGGATTCCTACTACGCTGGCAAACGATCAGTTGCTGCGGCACTTCAGAATTGCTCCCCTGCCTATGATGCCTCCGCACTTGATCCATGAACATCCGTGGATGCACGGTGGCTACCTAAACAGACAAGTAGGATCAAGGGTAGTAGGTCCAACCTAGTTGCCCTAGTTTACATATAGTCAAATCATGAGGGCGTTGTCGTTCCAATAGAGTGGTTACATTGCTTTGCACTTCAGATATATTCTTCAGGTAGCACATGCGTCGATTTTCTCCTCACTGGGGAGCTCATCTGCCTCGATAACTACGACTCTTGTTACGTCAACAACAAGCGTAGCGCATGGTATAATGAGGTGGCTTCTTGCCGATGACACAACAAGGATCCAAACTGGACGCTCGAGCAGAGTTCCATGGCCATGTACGGGTAAGTACACTCAGCAAATGTCATGCAAGGATATTAAAACCTTTGAACATTTTCTGTGATCTGCATGGAGCCTCTACAGCCTTTGTCATCTATTGTGCGCTACACTACTGCTCCTGCATGATGTTGTATTATTATCAGTCGTTCTCTTTACTGCAAGGGATGGTGTTGAAATTCTGCTCAACGATTTTCGGATCATCGCTCAATTTAAGAGTGTTACTTTTTGCTTGAGCAATGATCTGAAACCACACTTGGAGAGGGATGTGTTCTATTAACCATAGACCTCCCAATGCGAGGGAGCACTATGATATGTAGCTCATTTACATTGAATCTATGCTCCGACGGAGCACGAGATACGCAGCAAGTAATGATCCGGTATGAATATGATCTACGACAACATCAGGTAGTGTAACGGAGGAGCTCGCTAGATTAGCTTGTAACGTCTGGTAGGTATAACTGTTACCGCACTCAGATGTTCCAAAGTTGTATCAAGAATCTTGATTCAAGTCTCGTTAGATGAGGTACGATACAGAGAAGATTAGCATGGCCCCTGCGCAAGGATGACACGCACAAATCGAGAAGTGTAAAAAGTTTTTTGCGCTTTTTCTCACCTCGTGTACTTGTACATATCCGGGAGCGCCCTTACAGAGGCATGACGGACCAGTTGATAATGACACCGCGTCCCCCCCCCCACCCCCTTGACAACGTTGGACGCAACAGTTGGGACCATGTCGAGTGCGATGAGACAAACAACAACAGATCACCTCAGGCTGCTATAACTGGAACTTTGTTCGGGGGGTGCGGGGCGAAGCACATGGGCTCTGGAGTAAGGGTTTAGGCGACCACACTACCCACTGGTCAAAACATAGCGTTCGCGCGTGTGTACAAGGGCTGGGCCGAGAATCGAACTCGGGACCTCTCGCACCCAAAGCGAGAATCATACCACTAGACCACACAGCCAACTTTAAATTTGTCAATTATCCGTTTCCTTGCTAGCTAGCACGCTCGAAACGAATCGTTAGGATATTACTTCCGAAATATGAGGGCTGTGCCGAGAATTGAACTCGGGACCTCTCGCACCCTAAGCGAGAATCATACCACTAGACCACACAACCGAACAATGATTAGTTAAGTTGATTGTTCACTAGGATTGGAAGACATCTCTATCACGCTCTCTCTCAGGGCAGCTCTCTGAATGTGTGATGTTGGATTACTTCAGTGGGTTCGTTTCATTCATCTGCCTATCAATTCTATATGAGCCTGTGTCCCAGAGGCGTTCCCCATATTCTCGCAGACTTTCATGTTACTCCAGAACTCGGCAAAAGCCATTCATACTATGCGAGAAAGAAACGCAGTAACATCCTCAAGTCAGCTGTTTTATTTATCAGTGATAAATTATCACGGCTAGACGAGTCATCCATGGAGTGTATCTCAGGCGA
>NW_003201084.1:0-940 GCF_000006405.1 Perkinsus marinus ATCC 50983 | reverse complement strand
CTATGTCGTGAGTGCTTGTGCCGTGGACACAAGCTAGCGGGGCGGGCGGGGAGAGTCTATCCTTACTAGCGGGCCGAGTTTTGAAAACTCGAGGGGAGGCCCATATCTTGCAGCAAGATCCCTCCGATTTGATTTACTCAAACTCCGCCCCTTCGGAAAGAGAAATTGATAAGAAGCATCATGCAGGTATTAGATAATTAACGCTTGCATCAGCTGGCAAATTCGCTTAAGCCACATTCCATGGCCATCATGGAGGCCACGCTGCCGACACTCTCTCGCACCCGACGTGATTGTCTCGGAGTTGCCTCGTCACTCCTGACTTCACTCAGGTCAGGGGTCTCCGCAGTGGGCACGTTGAAGCTCTCAAAATCATCGCCAGGATCCTCCCATTCGCCCCTCGTCCTCTCCTCCTCCGTTATGAACTCCTATGAATGGCCGTCGAGTAACAACAAGCAAGCGAGTGACCCTCCTCACCATCCTAATCCATCTATTGCCCAGCTCAAACAGCAAGTCGTATGACGGTTCCAACGGGGCCTCCTCCTCCTCATTTGCCGAGGCCATCTTGAACGATTCAATCTTGACATTGGGACAATCCACGGAACTATCGTGATAGCCTCCTCACCTCTCGCTCGATTATGTCCCCTGTACTGCATACTCGATCTGCACTGGAGGCCTTCTCCCGACGTAGCTTCTCCTATACAGGAAACGCTCAATGTCCCTGACTGAATCCCACCTCTCACCAACAAGGCCCGCTTCCCCTCTACGACGTCCCTAAGAGCCTCTACTCTACTCATGACGTTACTAACAGTGTCCTGACTCGGTCGGACCAGGCCCCGAAAGTTGAGCTCCATCCGCGCCTGTCTTCGCAGCAATTTACACTTGGTGAAGATATCCAGAATGCTCCCCTCCCTCCAAGCGACCATCTGCATGCCATGACTAG
>NW_003206530.1:0-992 GCF_000006405.1 Perkinsus marinus ATCC 50983 | reverse complement strand
AGAATGTGTCTACCTCTAGACTCTTATCCTATATAAGCCCTACCATTTCAGCAAATTCGCTGTCGTT
Organism: Perkinsus marinus ATCC 50983; assembly: GCF_000006405.1. Taxonomy (NCBI): domain Eukaryota; phylum Perkinsozoa; order Perkinsida; family Perkinsidae; genus Perkinsus; species Perkinsus marinus. The sequence goes on along the minus strand of NW_003206530.1, from coordinate 925 downwards.
GCAGCCATCATTTGGGGAGAGACCACTTACAAAGAGTGCGAACGATACCATTACTACGCCGAGTATGCAAGAATGCGATTCAGCTAAATATCATTGTCCTTGCGGGGGTACTTCGCGACGCTGTGAGTCACTCCCCTAGCAACATGAACAGGGTGGCGATTCTCATGGGGAGAGCTGAGATGCTCTACATCTTTCAGACAGTGTGTCCGAGTGGTTAAGGAAGTGGACTCGAAATCCACTAGGCTATGCCTGCGCAGGTTCGAATCCTGCCGCTGTCGTATGTCTGATGGCGTATGGGTTTTCAAGACATCTGAGCAGTCTTGCTTCCGAATCCTCATAGCGACTCTGATGGACATTATGAACGAGTAGGATGCGAACGAGCTGATGCGCATGACGTTTGCGGAACATTGATAAGAATTGATGTATATCCCAAAAAATGTATCTACCTCTAGACTCTTATCCTATATAAGCCCTACCATTTCAGCGAATTCGCTGTCGTTGCAGCCATCATTTGGGAAGAGACCTCTTACGAAGAGTGCGAACGATACCATTACTACGCCGACGTTCTTGTCAAAGCGCTGGGCTACGTATGCGAGAATGCGAGTCAGCTAAATATCATCGTCCTTGCTGAGGTGCTCCGCGATGCTGTGAGCCACTCCCCTAGCAACATAAACAGGGTGGCGATTCTCATGGGCAGAGATGAGATCCTCTGCGTCTTCCAGACAGCGTGTCCGAGTGGTTAAGGAGGTGGACTCGAAATCCACTAGGCTATGCCTGCGCAGGTTCGAATCCTGCCGCTGTCGTATGTCTGATGCCGTTTGGGTTTTCAAGACATCTGAGCAGCCTCGCCTTCGAATCCTTATAGCGATTCTGATGACATTAGGAATAAGTAGGTTGCGATTAACCAAAGCGCATGACATTTGAG
>NW_003203919.1:0-1593 GCF_000006405.1 Perkinsus marinus ATCC 50983 | reverse complement strand
AATGGGTCTGTTGACTAGGACATGACATAATAGCCCAACAATGCTGCCGGTAGGTAAGTTGACTCAACCTACTTGAGCCTGCTACTAAAGCCTTCAGTCTGAAGGTCCTTCCACACTCCAATGCTCTATTGCTCATAGAATCTGGGTGTTTACTTGTATTGTATCAGAATCGCCATGGACTCGATATTCGAGACACCGAAGTTCAGCAACTATTGACATTGACTCTAAATTCATCCCACGCTTCACTGCTCTATAGCTCACAGGATCTAGGTGTATATTTGTATTGAATCAGAATAGCCATGGAGAGGATATTGGAGACACCGAAATTCAGCAACTATTGACATTGATCCCAAATTCCCCCCACACTCCACTACTCTACAGTTCACAGAGTCTAGGTGTATACTTGTATTGTATCAAAATAGCCAGGGAGAAGATATTAGAGACACCTGAGACGTGTCAGTGAGACTCTGAGGTCCGATAACTGACCTCACCTTACGACCGAAGTCGTAAGGATAATGCTTCGATCGGTGCCGATCGAAGCATTATCCTTAGTGACTCGGTTTCTCCAACGACGTCCTCCAAGAGGTACAGGCAAATAGTCTTGGCCAACCAGAGCCACGAACTCCTCCCAACGCTCGCTAACACCTCTCACTCTGATCTCATCACGCAAAGGGCTGGTCTCCACGACCGACATATTCAACTCGCAGAGACGGAACATGGAACAGCCTGACGAACAGTAGGATGAAAGCTGTAACCTGGGCATCACGGGATAACATCGATCTCTCTGGACCAGCCACTTCTGGTCGCCGAACCGTTTCACTTCTCGAGCCGTTGCGCCTTTTCACAGCCGTTTCACGCCTGCATCATACACCGGCATACGAGTCCCGCTCTCGGCGAGACTCGGTTCCCTCGGTAAATTTTTCAGAAACGCGGGACGGGATTAGAGCGAGAATCCCGTTTTCCCGCTATTTTCCCGCTCTTCTCTCACAGCGGAGCTGTCAAGCCGCCTACATCAACTTGGAAGGATGCGTCTCAGTCGCATCAATAAATTTTGCATAGTGCTCTTTTTAAGAGCTCTAGAAGGGGAGGGAGAATATCTCCCCTCTCCAGTTATATCGTGTCTACCTAGTCTATCGTGCTGTCTACCAGCTCGACGGGGAGGCTGTTCTCCTCCGCTAGAGCTGTTCTTGGTGATCGTAGACATAACATGACTTGCTCCTTATATGAGTCCCTTATGATCTTACGTTCGACTCGTCATGTAGTTAATTAAGCTTGCTTGAATAGCGTATCCAGGAGTCTACTGAGTAGACTCTACTCAACTTCTGGTGCGAAGTGCAGGGCATGCTGTCAGAGTATAGCATCATCTTCCAACTTATCTTGTGTAACACAAGTTGTGTTGAGTCCCCTTTATCCAAGAAAAGAAGCCTGATCTGTGGCACCGCGCGAAGCGCGGTTCGAAGAAAATGAGCGGGACGCGCGGGACTCGGGCGAGACTCGTCCCAATCACGCGAGACGGGAAGGGGAGGGAACTGATCAAATATTTCAGACGGGAATCCCGCACTCTTCCCGTCCCGCCCATTTGCCGGTGTATGG
>NW_003203829.1:0-1183 GCF_000006405.1 Perkinsus marinus ATCC 50983 | reverse complement strand
CTTTCTCTCTCGCTAAAGTAACCTTTGGGGGTTAGATCCGGGATTTGCGGACCGCGAACATCCGTCATTGCAAATTTTTGTGCCACGGGCTGGCTAACGAGCTTCTCTAAAGAGGTTCAAAATAGTGTATCTGATGGGACATACCGTATGTGAATTGATCGCTGATGAGCAACTGAAATTTCCCACCTGAGGCCGATTCCTTAATTTTTCTGGCAGCAGGTCTACTTGGTGAAAGAACGTCCATCTGTTTCGTGTTGTATGTCCGATCTCTACCCTAGATCACTGCAACTTAGACCATGCTTCGATTGCCGAGAATCGGCAATCTTCATACGAAGTATGATTTTAAGATTTTAAGATTGAGGCCTTAGGCCTATGTTATACTGTGATGAGATTGTGTTAGTGTCTCCTGTGTATTCATGTAGCTAGTATCTCAGCGTAAGCTGGCACTACTTTTAGTTATCATACTTATAATTATAAGACCTGTTAAGGATCGGTTTAGTAGTGAGCGTCACCCTCGGGCTGCTCATGAACACAGGTTCCCAAGACAAAGACGAAACCTGTTCTTATCCTAGAGGAGAACAGTGCGAGACACGCTCTTAGCTATGCTCGACGCTAAGCAATGCTTAGTAAGTATGAAAGGCGCACAGTTGCGCTGTCTACTACAGGTATCTCCTTGTGGTACTTCAGGACAGAAGTGAAGACTGAGTGTCTTCAATGACTCTGTGTGAGCTGTGTTGTGGTGATTTTTTCTATTCACTATAGTATGCGAGGTTATCAAGGAATGACATCCACCGGGCTTGGAGATTTTTCCCCTCCGAAACACGAGTTTCTCAAAACATGATCGAGAGTTTCGGTGGTAACATTCCACCACTAGGAAGTCATGAATTATGCCTCATCCACTGCTGGAGACTACCATAAACCGGCACCACTTTACAATGGAAAATGAAGTCCGATTCTGAGTTTCACGAACGGCCTACTCAGCATTCAATATATTTGCAACTTCGTTGTATGGCCGTGTGATCAATGGGCGTCATAGAGGCAGCGGTCTTCTCCCCAATGTGATACTGTCCCGTCAAACGCAACCTCAATGACTGCTAACAGAAACCATCACACTTCATACATGAAACTTTCCCTTCTCAATTCCGCAAGCTCATCTAGCAAGCCTTCGAGCTCCGTCAGGTCC
>NW_003215216.1:0-1130 GCF_000006405.1 Perkinsus marinus ATCC 50983 | reverse complement strand
TAACATGGTATGTTATGGTGATGTGCGAGTAGTACCGCAATTTTTCAAATGTCGGCGTAAATCGTAAGATTAGCGCTCGCCCACAAGCAAATTTACCACGCAAGGACCGTTCACAGTGATCAAATCCCCACTGTGAATTCTCCCAATATTAGGACCACTACAACGTCTCCTCAGTTTTATGCTCTGTTGTTCGCATACTACCCTGGCCTTCTCGAATTCAACCTCAAGCTTTTTTCGTTCACTCAGAAGTGATCACAGCATACACAGAGACATTGAACAACCTCATAGGCAGCCTCAACAGGCTTTAGTGGTTGACTCACCATCATTTTTGTAACCAATTTTCATAAGTTTCCTATTTTTCCTCCAATGTCAGCAGATCTCGTTATTGTTGAATATGAAGATGTCACCTGTCCCGAAGCCGACCTAAGCGAGGCTGTCTACAAGGCCTTCGGACCGGACGGTATTGGTGCGATTGGCATTAGGGGAGTTCCCCACTGGGAGGAGCTTTGGCGCTCCGTCTTACCCCTATCTCACAAGTTGGCGACTCTACCTCCGTCGAAGCTCCAAGCCTTAGAACATGAACCTAGTATGTACAATGTGGGATGGTCCCACGGTAAGGAGAAACTCGGTGATAAGCCTGATCTCGCTAAGGGCAGCTTCTACTTCAACCCCCTCACCGACGATCCTCTGCCAGAGCTGCGGGAGGCCTTTCCATGGGCTGTCCCCAAGAACCTATGGCCGGCCGAAACAGATATTCCTGATATGCGAGGAAGGTGTAGAGCATTGGGTTGTACTATGTACGATATGGCTAAGGCCCTGTCGAGGCACGTCGATCTGTTGGCCACCTCTCGAGTCAATGGTTATGCTCCTAACACTCTCTATAAGGAGATGTCTAAAACACAGAAGGCTAAGGGGAGATTACTCTATTACTTCCCCACGGAGTCTCAAGCGGAGATGCATGGATCGGCTGGCACAACGATTCTGGCTTCCTTACTTGCCTTACTCCTGATATTTACGTAAAGCATGATACCGGTGAAGAAGTGCCCAACCCCGACCGCCTTAGTGCCGGCCTCTGGGTCGCTGACCGTAACAGTCGCACTGCCAAGTTACTATACCTGATGATATTATGG
>NW_003204587.1:4748-6859 GCF_000006405.1 Perkinsus marinus ATCC 50983 | reverse complement strand
ATGGCCACATTAAGACGACGCCAATCGTCCAGTAGACCTGATTGAAAATTCAGTAGTGGTGACACGAACGGTGACACGTGATATCTTCAAAACCTTCACTTTTCGAGAATTCTACAGAGCGTTCCATAGTCTATACTCGTATTACTCTCAAATTAAAGAGGGCCATCTCGAAACTCGAGATATGCATAACTGTTTGCCTCGCACTGTGCAAAATACAGTATTCACTCGGGAGCTATTCAATGTAGTTCACAGTAGTTTGAAAGTAGTAACATACTCGAGCAACTTCACCCTGGTACTCACCAAGGACGTCAGTCGAGGCATCAGCGCCTCGATTATCATCATCGAGGCTTCTTGAGCGTACCAATGACAGAACAACAACCTTCCAGTCTCGGCCTTGGGAACGATCAACCGTCATGACTTCAATACCTATGGACAGGTCAGGAAAAAACCCAAGTTGAGGAAACATTCTGATTCAACGTGAAATACCACTACTCGTTATGTTGTTTTACTCATTCGATTACTCGGAAGCTTGCGCACTTCGAGTTGCAAGTTTTGGATTTACAGTTGATGCTTGCACCGACTAATCCGTATAGACGTAAATTCTTCCTCAAAATGATAGACCCTTGCACTGTCCCGATACACAATTATTAGTAACAACTACATAGATAACGTATTGCTCTCAAATGATCTGTAGGTAGCAACATTTTCTTATCTATTCCATCCTACTCTAGTCGTTGAGTATAACAATGTGGCTGTATTGCAATTTCCCAATGCACAATCATTAGTAATAGCTACATAGTCTTATCTTATAGCTAATGTATTGCTATCAACTCATCTGTACATAGCAACATTTTACTATCTATCCTATCCTACACTATGCGAGTAGGAAAGTATGGCTGCATTGCAATTTCCCAATACACAATCATTAGTAATAGCTACATAGCCTCGTCGCATAGCTAATATATTGCTATCAAATGATCTCTATGTACAATCTCACGGGTAGCGTCTATGAAAAATGTCCAAATTTCTAACGCTTCCAGACCTATATCATTCGATTTTTGTGGACTCCACTGTATAAGAAAATGCCTATATGTATGTCTTTCAACCACTCTCCCAGAAACGTCAGTGAAACGCAGAAAGTAGTGTGGTTGGCAGACATTACTTTGCTGACTCACTACTGTTCGTAGCTGCCCTTCTCTCCCCCTTCTCAATGTTAGTTCGATACAAGGATACTATGAGACTTTATGCTCTGATCCAACATTAGAACGGGGGTAGGGGGGACGACCCGTCATCAGTTTTGATTTTGCCTGGTGTGAGATTCGCTGGTGATGTAAATGCCACCACTTATTTGAGGGTTACAGATGCGTATTATGGTAACAACATAATGGATGGGAAATGGTTAACCTTTCCCTATTCTAGTCGTTGAATGCAACAGTAAGCTCTACTAGCAACAACACTCACCCGATCTCTCCCCGGCCGTCAACAGTCCCTGTATGAGCTTCACTTGCTTCACATAAGGTGACAAAACCACAACATCCTCGTTCGCCAGACTATGGCATGGCACCGTTGTAATAAGCGACTTGATAACCTGATCATTCACAAACACACAGTGTTAGAAGAATATATGTTTGCTATTCTATCTTTATAAAATTTCATGGTTTTGCTTTTTCGAATAATCTAATGGTAATTATAGCTGTTATTAATATGACCTCACATAGAGTTGTTATGATATGATGAGCTCAGGGAACTCCCCAGCAATTGAAAAAAGTTTACACACGAATCAGGATAGAAGTATACAGGAATCAACAATGATAATTTTCCAAAATTTCCCCAGAATTTTCACCGATACATACAGTTGATTCTGTGCAGACTTTTCTGGACTTCAACCATATTATTATGATTCGAAGATTGCTACTCTAAAATCGATGCAAGACGCAACTTGCGACGTACTTGAGCCTCCGTCCTGCTATAAACTCTGCCTTCTTCCTTATCATCAAACCCTTCCTTCCCAGACTGTCGGCAACCACCAACGTCTACCATCACCACTGGCTGCTCAGGGCTCCATAACTCCTCTATCCAGGGACCAGCTAGGGCGGTTGTGAACACACGCT
>NW_003204587.1:0-4648 GCF_000006405.1 Perkinsus marinus ATCC 50983 | reverse complement strand
ATCACTGAGGAGGTGCTGCAGTAGAGTCTTCCTCTGGCACGGCAAGGCGTTAGAAATAGTCGTACCCGACAAGAGAATAGACGGATGGAAAATGAGAAAGTTGCCGGTGCCCCCACAGGTCACCATAGGTGACTCTGCATCCTCCTCACGGGCAAGCACTAGATTCACAGGATCACCAGCATGAACCAGAGTATTGCAATGACTGGTCCAAAACCAATACCACGCCCCCTTGAGTGATACCACTCTACCATCCTCTAGACTCAGACGCACCTGACCGGGTGTACTATAAAGGTCGTTACTCTTGAGAATGGACAAACGCAGATCACGATGTACAGTGGAGTTCCACCCGTGATACGAAAAACACTAGTGAAAATATATTTCATACCACAAATATCGCGTTTTACACAGAACATTACGCCACTTCACGTAACGGGTGAAACTCTAGTGTTGTCACTTCGAATAAGCCGATTTTGGCCAAGGGGAGGAGTTTAATCAGCGAGAAGCATGGAAGTCTTTATAACTCACCTCGTGACCGGGGGAGTTGATTTCGGGTTTCGCGTCGCTCAAGCGACTCTCGATATACTTGGACCATTTTCCCGATGGTGGTTGATCTGCAATACCTGAAAGTTCGATTACACAACTGAGATTTAACACGTATTAAAACATCTCCGCTGTAGTATAGTGGTGAGTATTCCTGCCTGTCACGCAGGAGACCCGGGTTCAATTCCCGGCGGCGGAACCTTTTCCATCCAGCTCAACTGGTATACACTATTTCCTCACCTTCAGAACATCTCACAAACCATCAAAGTAACCACACAACCACCCACACTCAAAGTAACCACACAACCACCCACAGAATTAAAACACCCCATAATTGTTTATTCTCACCAGCCGCTCGGTCCACTGCCGCCTCGATCTCCTCCATCGCAGCCAGAAGATCCTCCGATGCCAATGACCCCAAACCATCATCATCGACCTCCTCAGCAGCACTCCCTCCCACTGACTCCTCTATCGCTGCTACTGCACTCTCCACCTGATATCCACAATTGCTAGTCGGAACCCAATCCCCCTCCACTGCCGAAGGAAAAACTCACTTGAGTGCATATTGCGTCTAAATCGCCCAACTCTATATCGCTCCAATCGTCATCAACTTGAGTGCCCGGTATCAACTTCTTCTCCCCCGACACTCTCGCTGGCTTCCGCGAAGGCGCCATAGGCGGGGACCCCAGAGGAGGGTCGTCCGTCGCAGCAAACCGAGGAGGACTTCGGCTCACATTATTAACAGCATTAAATTGATTCTCTCGTGCAGTTAAAGACTGTACTTGCGTACAAGATGAGGAGTTCATACCACTCCTTGGGCAACTCCTACTCCACGGGCTGCATCCCGACTCCTGTCCCACACTAAGCTCTCCCGCCTCGATCAGCTCAGCTGCTTCCAGCAGTTCCAATTCTTCCTCCTGGTCGAACGTATCCATCTGCGTAGCACAAGGCCTAATATTTCTCATCAATTCCTGCTCGTCCACAAACCCATCACCATCTTCACCAACTTGACTACCGTTACTCCTCGCTCGAGCCCTCGCCACACGAACCATCCTCGGTGTCGAGTTAAGAGTAGTTGCAGTAGCTCCACTCCGACTGTTTTTCAAGTACCACTGGGCTTCCCTTTCCGTACCCATACTAGGAGGCCCCTTCGACATTTCCAATTTTTTTCTTTTCCCAGGAGACCACGTAATCTCCTCATCTCGCGCCGATGAGCATCTCTTCGCGGGAGTAAGTCGCCGCCCTGATGACGATGACGACGACCCTCTCGACGCCCGAGCGGTTGACATTTAAACGTGTGAACTTCATAGTTGGTATCAGGAACCCATCTAGCTTTCAGAATAACGCCCCCTAGGGTTTAATAACAATGAGGAAAATGTTCCTAATGTGATGATGACATTTACATGGGGGGAACTGATTGGAGAATGTGTTCCTAGCCATACGTGGAAAATTCAAAATGAGTTCCCCCCGGGGACATTATAGGTTCCTGAATGATTTCCTGGTTAGCATATGAAAATACGCACATGCGTTGGTGGCAATTCGGATGAAATTGTGGTTGGTTTCCACAGTGCGAAGCAAACAGTAATGCATATCTACATTTTCGAGATGGCTTTTTCCAATTCGAGAGTAATACGAATATAGACTACGAAACGCTTCTAAAACGTTGGTGTCAATCGATTCACATTGTTATCATGTTGATATTACTCAAAGTTTACTTTCGAATTCTCGAAAATTGAAAGTGTTGAAAATATTACTTTGCGTAATAACGGTTTGGTTACTGTTCACACTGTGTACACTCCTACTCTAGTTTATATGTGAACTCCCATGATCAGTTTTGGAGACTCCTGAGCTCAGTAGCTGAGGAAAGCGAACATATATTCCAATACTCCAACCCTGTTCACAGTGATGCGGCCTTCTGCCGACTACCACCACAATGGGGGAACTCGGGCAGATTTTCGGACGTCTCCTCTCTGTGCGCCGGAAACTGCACCATCGGATCACTCGGCAATGGGATCGCTCTCTCATTGTCCGCCCTCATATGCCACGTTCACACTTGAGAGATATTCGAAGTCAGTGTTGGAGTATATGGAATATATGTTCCCTTTCCTCAGCTGCATCAAGGAGTCTCCTATTTATTACACGAATTAGAGTAGACGTGTACAGTAACCAATAAGTTCTCATAATTTCCATATTCTCACCAACACATGTAGTTGGCCATGCGCATACTCCCCCAAACTGTTCTAAATAAGCTCCCATCTAGTCCTAACAACACACTGCCTCAGTAGAATCCAAAACTGCAATGAGAACCACAAGCCAACACGACGTCCCCTCAAAGGTGAGTAATTGACCACTGAGAGTAACCAAAGGAGTGGTATGCAACTAGCGAGAAACCTTACTACCATCCGCCAGTGGGGCCCTCCACTTCGCTTGGATCCACACCCTCTTCATCTCCTTCCCCTGTTTCCTATTTATCACACACCTCCTATGAGTGAACAGCTCTACCCTCTGAAAGCCCCCCTGACGTTCCCACAACTCCACCAAAGAATCTTCAGTGAAGAACTTGGCCCGAGTGCCGTCTTGACGAACATAAAAGTCGTCTTCTCCCGGCAACCGCGATGCCGTTGCTGCCCGACCTTTATCCTTAGAGAATCTCAACTGCGCCAAATCGTACTTGCCATAATCGCGGAAAAGGACGATCCCACCGGGCCGGAGGATCTTCCTAACTCCCTCCACAATAGAGCTATAATGGGCTTCCGATATCGCGCTGAGGCAGAATAACAACAGTACGAAATCTGCTGAGCCCAGCAGGTCCTCTGGGGGGAAATGAGTGCTAGTCGCGTCCAAAACTCTCGTGGAAATTCTCCGAGCCACCGAGGGGTCTTCAGCTTCCAACCTCTCATTCAAGAGATCGATCGCTATACTACTACAATCAGTAGCAAGAATAGATATCTTCGGACAGGCCTGGGCGAGCGGGATCACAGCATTACCGACGCCACACCCGACCTCCACCAAGAGCCCAGTGGCCTCGTTGGCGTCGATGAAGGAATCGCTTCTGGCAACTTCGCCGAATTCAGTAACGAGGTAATGGCGATCTTTGAAGAAGTTGGTACGATTGCGCTTGTAGAATAAATCCCAATTTTTCACCGCATCTTTTTCATATTTTTCAGCCCAAAATTCGGAAACTTCAGCGGCTTTTGAGATGAGCTGCTCGGCCTCGGCGATGTCGTCAGAAGTCGGGTTGTATTCCTTAACTGTGGGTAGGGGTGGGAGGGAAGACATAGAACGCGAAGAAACTGAGAGGTATCTTGAGGTTGAGCGTAGAAGATACAAAATAGGTCAGCTTGAGGACTACTCCCACCCTCTCTGTTGAGCTTATCCAAAGTTCCTAGAAGTCTACGAGGACTCCCACTGGCACTACGACTACTCTCACATCCTCTTGCGAATCGACCACTACTCCAATTGCATGCCACAATTGAAGCCTTCACTACTTATCGAGGGGAAAAACACTAGTAACAACACTGATGAAGTTTACACTTCGCCAACCCGTGGAAACAGAAGTGTCCCTTTGAGGATTTTTGATACCCAAACTGTTGAAACCTAACTTAATCGCCTATCTGCTTAATACCAGAAGAGTCACGACGAAACCCGCAAAGGAATTGGCGGAGGTATGGTATGTAGTATTCGCTCTACTACAGTATGAGGGTTACGGAGCCCTCCGATGACCTACGTTGTCGTGAGCACTGCTGGAGTTGTCAGGAATCTCGTGGCTGCAGGACGTAAATTGTGTCAGATTGAGAGGAAACGACGTGCTCATGTTCGGCCTTCCGAAGACTCCAGCAGAATTCCAATACAGGTTCACTCAATGTCAAGAGGAGCCTCGAGTGCTCACCGTGAGCAACTATCTCCTCATTTGAGTGGAAACTAAATTATACACGTTTGACATGGTAGACTATACGAGCCATAGGTGAAACGTTTATCAACTCTAACCAGCCAACAGAAAAAGGGAGGGAGGGCGCTAGTCTAGAGCGCCAGTTGTGGATTGGGTTTTTTTCCGAGTGGAAACTAAATTATACCCGTTCTCGACATGGTCGATTATACGAGCCATAGG
>NW_003207640.1:0-1422 GCF_000006405.1 Perkinsus marinus ATCC 50983 | reverse complement strand
ACGAGTTTATCGAGGAACTTATGATCAATAGTTACGTCCGGTGGGAGTATTTGAAGAGGTACAAATCCCTGCCTGGTGATGCGGAGGTAAGGGGCGACACTCTCAGGGAGAACGTGGTGGTCTACACCAACTACCACTCCTTGTACCAATACAAACGCCCCCGCATTCGAAGTGTGCATGTCTGATTGCCGAGGCATGCATGCGACGGTCGGCTTGATCTTGAAGGCGCCCTCTTGCTCGGAGACCGAGATGGTGGAGTCACTACAGCATGACGGGATAGGCCAATCATCGCTGAAGCAGCTTCCGGTCGTGACCGTATGCTGATCAAAAATCATTGAGTATTAAAATGACTCAAAGATCTGAAAATAGGGCATGTACTCAGAGACGCGGGGATATGCATGATACTCAGGAGACACCTAGGAGCTGGTGTTTCGACATCTCGGAGACACGATGAGGGGCCGTGACTGCACGCATGCGCATATTCATGGCGTCACGTGAGTCCGCGACACTGGTTTCGACTACCGTGCCCATTTTTTGTCGACATTACTATCTACGTGCTGAGTGATCGGTGATGGATACTCTCAATTTCAATCCGTTATAGAATCCCGAACTTCATCTCCGAGGCCAACGATGTCTGTCATTCCAATCGATTCCAGCATGTTTGCGGTTGTTGGCTTTGCACAGTCGTGCGGGACATCTCATTTGCTTTCTCCATTTCTTCTTACTATGAATCCTCCTGCCTCATCGATCTCCTACTTACGTTCATACATCTTGCACATCAGCTCCAACGCTTTCACGAATCCTAAATAACTCAAGAGTCAGAGGGAGAGTTCGGTTTGTTATCGTAGTGGCCCAACTATTACCACTCCGAAGCGATTCACGTGGAGCCCATACAGTGATTCATTGTGCGTGATGTGTCTTTTGTGAGGAAGATTCCGCTTGATGATTCGAAGCTTACTTTTTCCCGTCGTAGAAGCGGTCCATAATGCTGCTCCTCTTGAGTTGTTCGAGTTGTCGGATGATTCTGGTGATTGGAACATCACTAGCAACTGACTCTCGTACGAACCACGTATATTAGCTAAACTTATGGATTGACGCATAGATCATCTATGATAGATGGCGCTCCGATCAGCGAACTGCCTACCAAACTTGTTTCCTGTTAGGCACTGCCAGGTGCATCTAGCACTTGGAGATCGTCTCCCGGTGCTAGTGATTCCCGATATTGTAGATGCAGACTCCATAAGTTTCCCAGCGGTCAACTCAACATCACGATGAGGCTTCTGATCCATCAACAAGTTGATAAACATCTGTATTATTCCATGCAGTATGTTAATGATGATTTAGAAAGTATCGTAACGACAAGTTGTCGTCAGACAACTAATGGGATCATACAGGTCAGCTCCGCATGTCATTGCATCATTT
>NW_003214901.1:2671-5073 GCF_000006405.1 Perkinsus marinus ATCC 50983 | reverse complement strand
AGTAAGCATCGCGGTGTCTCAACAGCTGTCTAGCCCATGAAGCCATGAACGACGACTCTAGCGCACTACTACCATAAGCGATAAGATCATTCTTTCACTGCTGACTACGATCGGCACGAGGTATACACAGCTAGCTGCTGAAATACGGATTAATTGGACCGTCACAAGCCAATACATGAACCAAGCTGGGATAACGCTTGATGGATAGTCTAAAAATGCACATATGTTGGGACATAGATTATGATACGTGTCACCCAGTAACGTGACGATGTAGAATTGCCCACACGCTCCATCACATAACTGCATACCGGCGATACCCAACATGAATACATACAGCACAGAGACTATCTGTGCGACGAGGATGCAGAGATTGATATGTTGGGGAGTAGCATCTGATAGGGAAATGATGGATATAATGTCCATTGACGAGATAAGAATATCCAATATTACTCCTAACAACACCATAGAAAGGTGGCAGAGACGGTGCTGCACCAGAAGAGAATATGGCTATCCCAAGTGCCGTGATGAGATTTGAAGCATAGGGTGCTCTAGGGATGAGATTAGCCTCGATGTGCGTATCAGGTAGGATCATGATGGAAGATGCGACCTGGAGGAACCCCAGTATGATTACCATCCATATCACTATTCAATAGTGATATGGATAATAATCATACAGTGACAATTGCCGATATTTAGCTCGAATATATATCAATTCTCGATAAAGCGTGGTAATCCTGGAACATAGGCCAAAGTGTGAAGGGACCTCTCCGACACCGTAGATACGAGAATTCTTCAGCAACACCAAGCGTGACAGGGCTTACCCAAAGTAGGCTTCCAAGCACCGCTCCGAAAGCTCCTGCAATGCCCAGCACGTAAGAGATCTTGTCGAAGCAAGGTAGTAGAACGACAGTCAACCATAATGCAGCAGACACGATGATCCACAACTCGACTGACAGAGAGCAAGCCGTATCATTGGTAATATACTTCACCTACTGCTGAGATTTCTGATTAATACATTAGCGCATGTACCAATAGCGATAGTACTAGCTGCCGATGTGAGGAAGAACTCCAGAGACACGACCTGGGATGAATAACAGACGGTGATTAGCATGTCATGCAAATGGCAGGCACCCTACGAGATGTGTAACATTAGGTAGCCGTGCGAGGCTTCCCGTGATGTGGTCAGACGCTACGGACTATCAGAGATACCAAAGCGAAGTGTTTACCATTGTAACGACTGTTCGGCCGACTATGCCTCCACAATAACCAGCCAGGAAAGCGTATTCTCTCTCGAAGACGGGCACACGATGTTCTTCGCCATATCTCTTAATCTAACACGCAATATTCGAAGATCCAGTAATCACAGTCGGGACAGCTCTCCGTCACCGTACAACGCATTGGCGGTACCTCAGGGTTGTCGAAGCAAGCCTTGACAAGTAAAATACATATAAAAATTGCCGCACCGGTGACAACCTGGAATACCATTGCTAGCCAGCCAGCGGTGGTAAACACAAATGGGATCGAGAAACCTAACGTTATCATCGCGTTGAGAGCCGTCATGAAAAATGACCTGAAAAAACGACGAGAAATAATGGAATAGTAGAGCAGATAATCCGCATTGATACGAAGCCCGAGAAGTTTGCTTCTTGGCCAAAGCCGATAAAATATTCAAGACTCATCCTCACCACATGATTGAATCACACAGCATATGCACTCATCTAAACGTGCCTCTATTGCCTTTGTTATCATGTATGATAACAAAGAACCAGAATCCACTATTTTCCCGCAACATCTACCTTAAGGTTATTCCCTGTTCCATCGCGCTGAATCCACCGCCTCCCTCGACAATGACAGGCATCGAAATGATGGTGCCCCCTGGGCTACGATCAATCTCTAATCCATCTAGAACGTCTGACTTGCTCTGGATCGTTGAAAAACGGTCCGAGTCGAAATTTAGAGTAGGACCGAAGGAGCCCAAGAACGATGCAGACATAGAAGACGACAGCGGAGGCGAGTCACAACCCTCTATGCTTCATCAACCGAATCCTATTATTTTACTATCCCCTGGTGGATCCAACCTAGCGAACAGCTGTAATGTAAACCCAACATGTATTCACCAATTACAAAGGCATTTTCAGAGGCTTGCCGATGAGAACTTCTCATCGACTATAGTTCCCACATCAGCAATTTGCGGGAGCTCGATACCCTTTATGAAGAACTCAGGAGCCCAGCGGAAGATTACACCAGCACCTTCGGCAGCGTCCTTATCGGATTGCATGTCCCCAACCATCAAGGTACCCAGCCTACGACAGCTCAGACACTACACCACACCAGCTAGTACTGTCGTAGCATACTACCGAGAAGCACCGGCCCATTGCATGGCAGCCTGCAGCATCCCTGGA
>NW_003214901.1:0-2571 GCF_000006405.1 Perkinsus marinus ATCC 50983 | reverse complement strand
TCTATAGCTGAACATTTCATGTGGTGGGAGGCCTGGTTTTGGTAACCAGTGTAGTAGGTTCATCACTGCTATGAGTGTAAAGGTGACTAATATGCGTACAGTACCAGATACAGCATAGACAACAGCCTCACCATAGGCACTGATAGTAAAGAACTCAGTGGGTATAGAGGATACAATCAGGGCGTGCTGACCATAGAATACATCATCCAACTTGCATCCTGATGTCGAACGTGCCAAACAGAAAATAAATGTGAATGGCAATTGCAGGAATACTGCCCATAATCTTGGATACTCATCAGGTTTATCAACAGTACCACTCATGAGGGATACGAGGTAATGGACAAGGACTCCTGTAGTAGCGCCAATCCATATCCCAGCCACTGCCTTCCTAGTGAAGTCTCTACACGACTTGTAGTTGAAGTCCGCCGCAACTGCTGCCCAGATAGGCCCCAAAATCTAATGAATAACACAATAGTCGAAGCCGAATGGCAGCAGAAGCAGCATATACTATTACCATATGAGGTATATACCAGGCTCCTCGTGGTGCTACATACATAGGTATAAGGCAGATGGCCACTGGTATGAGGGTGAATAGGGCCAGCAGCAGTCTATATCGTGATATCACGTATTGAGATGTTCGTGGGTAAGACATTTTGACGAGTAGAAGGGATGTGTTAAATGGACATGTAAATATCTCATATAGCTGCATGTATGATATAGAGCCTCTATGTGGAATGACTATTGGAGATAGAGCAATTATGAGGGCGGTGAGCGCATTCTACTTACACTATAACGATGATCTCAGGAAACTATCACGTTATTGCTACTAAGCCGATGTGGTCTCGCCACGTCCGGCGGTTGAGGGTTGGACCCTCAAGGGCATCAGACCAGATAAGGCTCCGCTCTGCCCATGCAATATCAAGAGCAAACCCGAATGGAGAGCTCCCATCCTCAGTGATCAATATACGGCATGGCACATGCTCGACGAACCGTCTCGTGATAACAATGCGAGATATTGATACGTATGTTCACTCAACTCGAGCTGATCTAATGAGCATCATTAGTGTTGAAGGTAGATACGCATGACAGTGGAAATAATTATGAACAAAGAGACCAATAGAATAGTTATCGCCCCACACGAGCGTTAATGACAGACATGATTAAATGCAGGTGTTGATGGTGAAGACATTGATAGCATCACAGAATCACAGTGCCACTCTCCTCAGATACCTACCACGAACTATGTTCGATAGTTTGAGTGTAAATCATCGACTGAGGCTTCCTCAGTCGACCTCACGATATACAGCGTGATCCACCCTAGCATCATCATTACGATTAAGCCTGTTCATGAGATGTCATCCTTTGGGAATATATATCGAAATGCAATACCGCAGCTCGCTCACTCTCCATCCAACCCTATTCCATCATCCGCATCAGCTTCTCCCGACTGTGACTCCAATGAATGTAAAGGCCGTTGACCTACCACAGAAGTGGATCAACGGAGTGGTGCCATCGGGAATGCCTAGGCGCGGCCCATCGGTAGTCTCATGACGTTGCAGGAGAGGTGATTGAGGGTAATTCTCGCACAAGAACCAATGGCTACACTTCCAGCATTAACCATATGAGATTTGATGTCCTTCAACACATACCATAGCCATGCGACAAATGGTTTTTGATGTCTAGCTAGCTCTGGTATAGCCAAGAAACTTCGATAACCAGTCCATGCTCAACGCAACGGGAAATGTATCAATGTAATGCATCCGATGGAGGACAGCGTGACAAGCATGAACAACAAGCAGTGGTTAAATGATCGGACTAAGCCAAGTGATGCAATGGGAAGGGGCAAGAAGTATAATAGAAATAGAGAGACACGATGTGCATGTTCATAGAAAAGATCACGTTGGAGCAATGACACAGGCATCCAGATCAATCGACGAAGGCCATCAACGGCTTGCTACTCGACAAAGCCCAACTCAAGGCACTACTACCATTACCTCTCGCCCATCTCACAACAACCTACAACATATCGAACGATATCTGCCACTACATTCCGAGCTAGAATGGCATCAATGGGAGCCCAATCCATGGCCGTAGACGTCATGATGTTATTCACCACTGCCTCCGCTATATGCCGATGGCCTTCTGATGCGTTGATACTCTCAATTGAATCAGTAACATCCTGCTCGCCATCGCCATAGACCGAAATACAACCTACCATCGCGAGTGAGTTGTCAGGTATATGTGTAGGACACCGTAGATGCACCTACTGTGTATAGATCCATCATCTAAAGGCGACAACATGTTGCATATTATATCGATCCTCGGTCGTATCACAATCTCCCGACGTGATTCCTCCACCTCCCTGACAAGGACCTCATCAGAGCTTGAGGTCTGAGCCTTGGGCATACTTGGTTAGATCATCAACAAGTAGACTCAGTCGCTGCTGCTCTTGCAATGCCAGGTAAAGCTGCTCTTTTAAGGAGCCTATCCTAGGAATACCCATACCAGCAGACCTGGGAACCTCGTCTGAAATTTCCGAAGTGCCCCATGTATCACCTGGAATAGAGTAGT
>NW_003199838.1:0-3097 GCF_000006405.1 Perkinsus marinus ATCC 50983 | reverse complement strand
CCTCAGCCGCGCACAATTTGCATACCTTCCTACACTACTTGCAAGTTGACTTTTTCATAGATCTCGATCTCCCATTCCCGTGTATAGATAATCCCGACATGCGATTGGAGACTAGAATGACGATTGTTGGGAGTGGTCACGGTTTACCGTCTTCCGGGCTTGACCGTCAATCAATAGACGGCGTCAAGTATCGTCGACGAGTTCCGCGTGAGTGACGCCCTCAATGTACGCGTGCACACTTCGTCTCTGGGACGATGCGTTCCAAGCAGCACGTGCCTTCCAAGCGCCTTCAAAGCCGCGGCTTGAGTAGTTACGGGTCTTATGCTCTTTGTTGCAGATCTGTGTACTCACATGGCCAGGGATCTCGTCATGCAGTGGATCCCACAATCTGCTACCTACGATGCCAAGGAGGCTTCCTCGAACGACAAAGGTGCACCACGGGCCAGGCCTTCGTCATCATCAGCGGCAAACACCAAGGAACAGTCTTATAAGACCAAACTTTGTGTATTTTATGCTCTTCAGGGGTATTGCATTCATGGTGACAACTGCACTTATGCCCACGGTATAGATGACTTGGTATCGCCTGCCGCGTTGCTCACCTCTCCTCCTCCCATCATTGATGCCTCTCGAAACGCCGCATCGAGAGCGAGTCAGTCTGCTGTCCCCGTAGTAGCGTTCCCTGCAGCACTCGATCGGGGTGGCCTTCATGAGACGCAGGAGCCGTATGAAGGAATAGAGTCTTCTCGGCGGTGGTCGTCCCGGTCGGTCGTCGTCTCTGCGGAATCCGGCCGTGAAGGACGAACAAGACCCCTGAAGTATCCGGAATCGGAGCCCTCTATTGGAAGACGATGGACTACCTCGAACATCAGAGGCTCCGCACCTCCTGACCTTTTGTTCAATGAGCCCTACTCCGGTTTTGTAGAGGAGAGCTTCCTTCCCAGCGCATCGGCCCTTCCCACAAGCCATATTGAGCTCAACAACGGCAGTTGTTCGTTTGAACAGTCTCCTGAGGAGTCGTCTGGGAGCCGTGGTGATGATCATGATCATGCTCAGCTTTCCCAAAGCGGAAATGTTCCACCACAGCTCTTACTCGAAGTTCTAGACGTGCTCCGTGGATACTCTACACCTGATTGAATTCTACTAATGGTCAGGCAACCATAGCTCTGAGTGTTATATTGCTATTGCTATGCTAGTGATGGTTGTTTAGCTGCGATTCCTGCGCTATCGCAACCTGCACTATTGCTACTTTTCGTTCGAACTTGGCGATCTATTTGATTTTTTTCCAGCTGTGTAGTGTGGATCATTTGTTGACATTCCTACCCATTCTTACCCATCAGGCCTCCACGATCACAGTGACTGCTTTCAAAGGCTTGATTCACTCCCGCTGTGTTCTCTCCGCATGTGACATTTGCTGTCCGAGTGAGGTCACCAATTTGAAAATTCTTGTTCTTCTTTTTTGGAGCTGGGATGAGGATGATGATGCTCAGCTTTCCCAAAGTGGAACTGCTACACCACAGCTCTTACTCGAAGTTCTAGATTCGCTCCGTGGGTACTCTACACCTGGTTAAATTCTACTAACCGTCAGGCAACCATAGCTCTGAGTGGTGTTTTACTATTACTATACTAGTGGAGGTTGTTTAGCTGCGATTGCTGCGCTTATCGCAACCTGCACTATTGCTACTATTTGTTTGGACTTGACGAGCTATTTGATTTTTTTCGTGGCTGTGTAGTCTGAATCGTTTGTCGACTCCT
This sequence comes from Perkinsus marinus ATCC 50983, assembly GCF_000006405.1. NCBI lineage: Eukaryota > Perkinsozoa > Perkinsida > Perkinsidae > Perkinsus > Perkinsus marinus. The sequence goes on along the minus strand of NW_003199838.1, from coordinate 1,345 downwards.
ACCCATTAAGCCTCCAGCATTACAGTGATGGCTTCCCAAGGCTTGATGCACTCTCCTCCGTTCTCTTCGCATGTGACATTTGCTGTCCGAGTGAGGCCACCGGAAAATCTAGTTCATCTTTCTTACGCGAAACTTCGTCTATTATTTGTCTTCTATGCAAAGGCTTCCTCTCGATAACCACATCACATCGTGAGCTGTGTCTTTTAGTTCGTCCGGCTACACCAGGCTAGAGTTGGTGATTCTTACTATCGGTATGGAGAGACGTCCTATTCGATGCTGCGGTATCGTTTACTTTTTATCCCGATAGTAAATTTCGCGATCCTTGTCTCCACGCAATGTCGTCGGAGACTTCGTCGGTACTCGTGGCGTGCTGTATAGCAAGAGTCGAGAAATTCTACTATCAACTATCCGGACAACGACAGACTTTTCTATGCTCACTGAGGGTTGTCTTATAGATTTTGATTCAGGGATGATGATCACCTTCAGTGACGCTCATTCCTCATCAATGGCCACTTCTCGAACCTCGAGCCTGGAACACTGTACTACAGTGTTCCACAGTACTACAGTGACTACAGTGACTGTAGTCGTCCCAGCTTTGTTCACGACATTGAAGGTAAGTTTGTGAGACTAAAATCTGCAACAGGAAGCTCATGGCCGAAGAGCAGCTGTCATTCACTGCTCCCGCAACCGTGGTTTCGCCATTGGTTATTGGTGTAGTGTGCACACTTTCTTGGAGGTCGGGCAAATAGGAGTTCGTTTCTGTACGACTAGCATCGTGAGTCACGATGGCCACGATTCGTGACCACTACAACTCTATTCATCAGGGCGTGAATCTAACCCGGTCATTGCGGTTTCGGACCTATTCCTCCGTCGACAGAACTTCTGTTACACAAGCGTTCAATTCCGCTGCCTGATCCTTGGTGGCCCCTTTCTTGCCCACGATGTTGCCGACCAGGAGTCATGTCGTCTGGCCCATGTGTGAATCTCTATTCACGTGGCTCGCATTCACGTGGCTCGCAAATACGCAGGCTCGTATTTTATGTCAAATTCTATCCCAGAGCTCACTAGTCTGAATCTATGATCGAAATTATACATCTGACATATGACGTTATACTCAGGCGTGATTTCCTGGCTGATCCTGCACCTGCATCAACCGACCAGGCTCCGCGTGCAACATCACGATATTTGGCTCTTGATTCTGGATCGAATTCGTGATTCGGGCGTAGATCCTAGGTTCGAATCTCAGGCAAGGCTTTTTGCGCAAATGCTACTCAGGTCAGCACATGCTTGAATCATGAGTTCAAGCTTGAGTATGATCGCTACAGGAGTCCTATAACAGAACTGA
>NW_003200125.1:0-1022 GCF_000006405.1 Perkinsus marinus ATCC 50983 | reverse complement strand
AATAGGATAGTAGCCATCATCAGATACCCACGACCACATGACCACTTTGTAACCACCACAACCACGACCACGACCACGACCACGACGACCACAACTACGGCGACCACGACTATACTTTCTATCATTTCACGCGCCGTATTCCGGTTCCCTCAGCCGTATTCCGGTCCCAATAGTTATTTTCAAAACTTGATTCACTTTTTCCTTCCCCATTCAGGGACAAGTTTATTCAGAAATTTCCTTAATTTTTGAATTTTCCTCCTATCTAATAGAATATCTTTCAGTAGCAAAGTTCCTTCTTCCCTCCGATTGTCATATTCGGTTTTTATCCTAGCGGATGATCCCCATAGACGACATCTCAACCATTCGACTCTTCTATTTGTACACCACAACAAGTGTATCACCGTTTCATCCTCCATGGAGCAGTACCTACATAATCTGACAGGCGATAGACCACAGTTATACAAGAACTTCCTAGTGGGACTATGCCCTGTTATCAGTTCGAAAAATTTTCTCCTATCAATTGGGCCCCATCGTCTTATACTCTTCAAAATGCCCTTTACTTGCTTTCTACCCAACGATAAACCTAGTTTTGCTATGAACAGTCCTTCGCTAACTCTCTTCCACACCTCATGATCCCTCGTCTCCGAGAAGGCTTTCACCTCTCGTAAGGTGTATGACGCGGGAGCTCTCACAAATTTGAGATCTATACTATCACGCATCCTAGATAGATTTGCTCTAATATCTGCACACTCATTGGCATGTGAGCCAGCATGACCACGCACCCAGTGCACTGTAATCTGTGCATCATATAGTCTTCCAGCTTTTTCTACTTCATACCATATTAGTTGTGTTAATTCAGTTCCTTTTTCTTTGGCTAATACTTTGATCGCACTAGTAGAATCGACATTGATTACGACTTCTTTCAGTCGACAGGTGTTTTCACTATTGAACCACCTTAAAGCTTCTAGTATCCCACACTGTTCCGCTTGCATTATGCTACAGTGGTCTGGAAGCCTATACCC
>NW_003200800.1:0-970 GCF_000006405.1 Perkinsus marinus ATCC 50983 | reverse complement strand
GAGACAGAGTGTACGGACAAGTTGTCGTGTTACATACGGACGTGCTTCAATCTAGCCAATCAGTTGGTGGTAAGATCGTACAACAGTCCAGTAAGACCCAAGGGGAAGAATATAATACTGGCAATGAAGAGCGCCAACGCCCCGTGCCACTCGAGGGTTTGATTCCGTAGCTTCTGGAGGAGGCTGACGTGCCCTTCTGGCTCATCATCCTTAACATCGTCTGGACAGCCTCCTCCCACCTCTTCATTAACGGGCTGCTCGGAGGAGCTCGGGAACGGATTGTAACAAATATGGAGATAGACGAAACATGGTATCACGAACCCAATGGTGTTGGTGCCGAGGATGCCGATGAACCGAATAGTGACACCGAGATCCTCGAAGATGATTGCCACACCCACGCAGATAGCCAGGAAAAGCAGTGTTGTCCCGATGTGCAATTTAAGAGTGTCTTGTAAGCTGGGGCGAAAATAGGTTATGACACCCGAGATTGATTGTCTGGCCGGGAACAGGAGCAATGGGAATGCAGTTAGCACGGCAAACGGCAAAGCAATGTACCCGATGTGGATGGCGACGTTAGAGACCGGCAAGTTGAGATAGAAATTCGATTCGATAGCATCGCCAAAAGCGTAATAGGGACCGACCATGACCGAAAGGTAGACGACCATTACGGTAGCAATCGCAAGCAGAGCGGCGAGATCTAACTTCCTCATGTTTCGATCGACCATATCTTCTGCGATCATGGGCATGACAAATTGACACGAGTAGCCGTAAATGAATATTGGGAAAACCGACAGAACCGACCAAACGGTGGTAGTTGACGGTATGTCGACGTACCGCTCCCCGACTTGCTCGTCTACGCTGAAGGAGTAGGCAACACCAGCTACTACCGCATAGAGGAAGCAGCTGAGACCGATAACATTAGTGATTGTCGTGTTAGTGATATGCGTCAGATAGCAAACTGGGGAGAGCA
>NW_003199313.1:0-1930 GCF_000006405.1 Perkinsus marinus ATCC 50983 | reverse complement strand
AAAGCGTACACGCCGTTGGACTCGATCAATTGGAATGCCCCTCAGGCGGCTCGTTCATACCGTGAGCAACCGCGTTGCCATACAGGTCGAAAATGTTCACAGTGACAGCGTTGATACTTTTCTCCCTCACCAGGGCTTCAAAAGGCGGCGCGGCTAACTGACCGGTCGATAACACTGCAACTACTCCTTCGAGGAACGGCTTGAGACTTCTGCCCAGAGCAATGAGTCTATTGAGCACTAAAGTGTATAGCTGTGAGGCACCCGATAATGTGAGAGAGAATGTGAAGTAGTCATAATATGCTCTGAACTCTACCGCGTTCTCAGAGAAGTTGGGGAAATCCTCCTTGCAGTTGATGATGATATTCTGTGATGCTGTAACGGGGATGACGAGACAGTCCGGCGAGACCAAATCGAAGTCTATCAGCTTCAACGAGCCATCTCGAGGATCTTTCATAATATTGTCCAACTTAAGATCGTTATGAAAGGTCAATATAGAAAGCTTAGTGACCACTTCAAACAGCTGGTCCTCATCTATCTCCGAGAGGCTTTCGACAGGGACTAGTCTCTCCTGTACGAGGCACATACTGTGATCTCGACCGCCCATATGCTGACGACACCAACCATAGCCGTACACACGTCCGGTAACGCCAAGGTCGGCAGCCCTCATCATCATCTCGGGGAACCGCAACTGCAGTCGTTCAGTCTCTCTCGATGACATCCTTCGCAAAGCCACAGAGTCGTCAGCCACCACTTGGCAGTAACTCCCCTGCCCTATCCGCTCCACTTGAGGGTTAATGTCCATACCGGCTCTGAAAGTGGCGATCTTCTCCAACTCAAAGGCTGTGATGAGGAGATCTCTCAGCTCCCCTGATCCTCTAGGAAGGGGCGTGAACCAATCGAGTGCCTCGAACGACAACCACACTCCACGAACAAGTCCTTTATTCGTCCGCAGGACCGCCGGCAGAGTATACTCGTCCTTGAGAGTGTGGAGGCATGGGGGTGCGGAAGGAGCACTCTTCTTCTTGCGTTGCTTGAAGTATGACAACACTTCGAAATGTAACTCGAGAATATCATCGGTGAAACACCCGACTAACTATCAACCCAACAACAACAAGTGAGTCGGAGAACTCCCACTAGAGGTATGCAAATGTTGATATTAATAATGTTACGAGTATAGCAATAGTAACACAATCACCAAGGCTCTAGGTCGATGTGAACGTAGGAGTACTTATTGGCAGGCAAACTATCTCTTATCAGTCGCTCTAAGCGTTTGAGCTCTCTTGTCAGCGCCAGCAGAAACAGCGCGTCGTTCCGCATAAGCCAATCCTCTGCGCTGGAAGGGCCGCCTGACGAGGCTGCCTTCATTGACGCTGTCACACAATCAATGGGATCATCCTGAGGGGCGAGGGAGCCGTCCACAACTGCAAAGTATAAGCAACTCTCACCGATGCCCTTCCGTACGGCCAGAGCGCCCGATACGTCGGCCCTGGGCTCGTCACGGCCTCGTTAGCCTGGGTTATCTTCAACCGACGCCTCGTCACTGCTTCTGCGTTAAACTCAACTTCAGCCTTGAATCGAGCTGTCGTCTAAAGCTGAGCTAGTAGCCAAAAGACGGTTGGTGTTCTTGCTGTACCGTGCCAACCAGCTCCGTCTTAACATCATAGACTCCGACAACTACTGGGTCGGCCTCTAGTGATCGAATAACCATCTCAACTTCATCACTTGGGAGGGTCGCCCCAAGCAGAAGCTGTGTGCCTAGGGGAGATCCATCACCAACATCCAACCACGAAACCTAGCTACTCCTTCTGAGAAGATAGGCTCCAACCCCACTGACGACCCCAGACATCAATAACGATGCCATCATGTCCGGTATGGGAGATGCAAGGCAATAGGAGGCGACCTGAACGAGCCTCTAGGGAAGGGCAGAGAC
>NW_003215304.1:0-968 GCF_000006405.1 Perkinsus marinus ATCC 50983 | reverse complement strand
CAGGTACGCGTTTAAGACCTAATCAGACTCTTGCCCGCGGGGATGGTTGACGACGGTACGTCCGAGAAGGGATTCAGATGTCCCTCTAAAAGTATCACAGGAATACTCAATCACTACATAAGTGATATGCACCGCTAGTCTAATGGTTAGGATATCTGCCTTCCAAGCAGATGGTCCGGGTTCGATTCCCGGGCGGTGCAGTTCGTATCAACGAGAGAAGGGTCTCTAGACTATCGTGGAACAGTTATGCTCAGCACGTCAGGGCGATACACGAGTTTGTACGCATGAGCAGCTTGGCGCAGTGGATAGCGTGTTGGGCTCATAACCCAAAGGTCCCTTGATCGAAACGAGGAGCTGCTATTCATCACAATACACTCGAGATGGTTATTAAACTGAGAGGTGCAGCTTATCGACTGCATAGATCAGTCTTACCGAAAAATTTCCACTAAACAGAGTCGGTGTTTTCGTACCATTCCGTGCGGTTGGCCCAACCGTGCCAGTTCAGGGGAAAAACAACGTTAATAAAGCGTTGTCCGTGCATAGAAAAGAGCTATTCACCTAGAGCAGAAGTCCTTGCAGGAATGATGAATGACCGCCCGGTACCTCAGAACGCGTTGCGGAGATGAAACAACAGCCCAAATTCACGAGCCGCCGCATGCGGTTTCAAAATGTGCTTGCAAGCAGGAACTTCGATGTCACGAAAAAGTTGTGCAGCTTGTGCCGAGCTAGCTGTAGTATGCGATGAGAACCTCACCAGTTGGAGTTATCAATCGAGATGGAATGCGGCCTACCATGCGAGAGTTATAGTAGCAGTTCGCGATCTCAGGTACGCGTTTAAGGCCTAATCAGACTCTTGGCCGCGGGACGGTTGACGACGGTACGTCCGAGAAGGGATTCAGATGTCCCTCTACAAGTATCACAGGAATACTCAATCACTACATAAGTGATATGCACCGCTAGTCTAATGG
>NW_003208665.1:0-1646 GCF_000006405.1 Perkinsus marinus ATCC 50983 | reverse complement strand
AAGCTAGAGTCTTGCATGCTGCTGCTTTTTAGTGAAGTGTTGGAGGATCCGTGTAGAAGATTTGTTTTATGAGTGGTGATGAAGCTCTGCTCGTCATGCAAGGTCCCAGCGGTACCTGCACTGCGCCTCATTGGATGCCTGATCAGGTGCTGGTAGCACCCGCCAGTTGGGGCCTCTGCTCACACGTGGGACAATTCTTGTGTGCTGGCTTGGCTAGTTTATTGTCGCTGAGCGCTCCACAGAATGGCATAGCGAAGGGCTGTGGTGTTGAGCTATGTTTTGTTAGATAGTAGGTAGAGGGGATCATCTAAGGACAGCGAGGAGTTCTGTGATGAGAGCGTGAACGGAATGAGTTAATATTGCGTACATGGGAATTAATTTGAAGATGCATGCGGGCTCATGCGACTGCTGTGAGCATGGATGTGACTGGTTGTGTTTAGATGCCAGAGACGATCTTTGAATGATTAAGCGTAAAGTGTTGTTTTCATAGTATCGAGGAGTAATCGAATAACTGCGATTCCAGTGGGGAACATTTTTAGATGATGGGCAGAGTGGTGATTTGCAGGATCGAGAGTACCCACGAATGGACATACAAAACCGACAGCATTTGAGCGGAGGCGGCAGTTTACCTTCATGCTGATAGTTCTCATGCTAACCTTGTGTATTCATATAGTCGACTTCCGAGATGGCCTAGAGTCTTGCATTGCTAGCCCTACACGGGTCGTGTCTTTCCTGTGTGTTTTCTTCATCAACATAGTGTTGCTACGATGTGAAGCCATTCGTTCTGCTGTGTAGTACATATTGAGTGAGGGAGTGATTCAAGGGGAGTGGGATGTACCCAGCATCACTACGATCTTACTCTATCTGCTGTGGAACGGAGCAAAATATCACTAGCAAATCTGAGAGCAGTGTCCAAGCTGACGCACGGTGAAATCAAAACAGATAGGATGTTGCTAGAAGCTGGGAGGGTCTGTCCGGATGTCTCGTATCTTGGAATACTTAAAGTCGATGGTGACGTTAAGAGTGAGAGGGAACCATCGAGGTCGGTTCGACTTGAATGATGAACCCCTTGACTAACCCTTCTTATGTAACCTCATCGTGTCTGGGTCGGGAATACTCGAGGACTGACCGCCTCCAACAGTTGACTCTTGGTGGGCTGTTAGTATATGCCAGGCTTAGCGGTCTCGAGATATCGGCCATTGACGGGTATCGAAGGGATAGAGAAGCGCATCGTGGAAGTGGAACGGCGGAATGATACCGACGCGGTGAGAAGAAACGCCGCGGTAAGATATCTCGTCGTTTCCGGGTGAGGGAGTCGCCTACTTCGCGATGCTATAAATGATATTGAATCGGGTCCACCCGGTTCCTGTTCCGAATGATCAGCTCTGGCCGTCGCCGCTGATAGTACCACTCTCGCGCTAGATGCTTTCATACTCTTCAGTTACACATTTCAAGGTACCATGTTCGCCACTGTGTACCTGCTTTCTGCTACCGCAGTTGCAACCTCGCGTCAGCTACAAGGAACTTCGCCTGTTGCTCCTATTACACATCTACTACTGTTTCGACTGTACCACCTGTTGATGCTGCTACCTTGCAGACACCTGCGACGTCTACTGCCAGGGACTTAACGGAGGTGATTCTTACTG
>NW_003215444.1:0-1063 GCF_000006405.1 Perkinsus marinus ATCC 50983 | reverse complement strand
TTTCAATCGATTGTCCTCTCGATGAGGGAAGGCAAGTATTCCTACGATTCTCATGCAAGTCGTGAAGGTGTCGATTTAGTCTGACTCCTCGGCCTTGTGTTGAACAGTTTAGAGGTGTCAGTTCGAGGACTGTCCGCTCTGCGGGCAGTTAATGCATTTGACAATCACAAAGGCCACAGCGGCTCTCTACAGAAACACTCATTATCTTCGATCGTCTTTAAGCTTCTTCCGTCCGATACTCCACTATCGCTCACTGATGACTACTCCTGCTGAGGATTCCACTGCTGCCACCGCGGCACCAGTCGCCAACGGTAGGAAGAGGTTGAGGAAGAGTTATGGTTGAAAAATTGAATGTCTCAGAGTCGACTGAGACTCCCCAAAAGCTCCCCGCCCACGAACGTAAGCGTTTGGCCCGTGAGGCTAAGGCCGCCGCGGCTGCTGCCAAGAAGGCCGAACGCGAGGCTAAGATGGCCGCGCAGAAGGTGAGTAATGACGCGACCATGTGTGGTTTGGAAGTGGTCCCTACTGCAGGCCGCCAAGGTTGATAAGGTCAGCGATGAGGATTTGGATCCCACCCAGTACGCAAGGCTCTTCGATGGGGTTAACATGTGCTTTGGGAAGGTACCGGAATAACCGTTTGGCTGAGCTCGACACCATCCGAGCCTCTGGTCGAGAAGCATACCCCCACAAGTGGCCAGTCGATTCTACTGTGGCTGAAGTTACTCAGAAGTACACAGACCTCGAGGCTGGTCAGCATACCGCCGATGTGGGAACATTCAATTTCCCTTTCACTTGGTGCTTACTCATTCATCATCAGGTTGTGTGCTTGGCTGGTCGCGCCATGTCCAAGCGTGAGAGCGGCAAGCATATGGTTTTCTATGATCTCTGGGAGGATGGCCATAAGATTCAGGTTAGGTCACTCTGCAGTCCCCAACTTGGTCACTGAAGTATCTTCAGGTCATGTCTGTCGCACAAGACTGGACTGGTGATGTTGACTTTGCCACTGCCCACAAGGAGGTCCATCGTGGTGACATCATTGGTGTTAAGGGTAAGCTAACTTTCG
>NW_003211784.1:18516-22025 GCF_000006405.1 Perkinsus marinus ATCC 50983 | reverse complement strand
TGCTATCAGTTGCCAGGATACCGAGACTCACCATAACATCAAGCGGGTTTTTGGTTGTGCTGTCGTAGCACTGCTTTGGTAAAGAGTCTCCTCGAACTCGAACCTCTGAGGCCCTCAACGAACGAACTGTTCCATCAATGAGTGCCGGGGATCCATACAGGACGAGCCACAAAAATTTGCGCAATAGGCATCAGCCGGTTGACTTTTCTGACAACGGATAGCATAGCCTCCCTATGGTATGGCGTGATGATTCGCGATGTGCTGTCAGACGAGGATGAATTCGAAATGGATCCGATCATTTTGATCCGAAATTTGCTGACATCGCCTGTGACGAAGAACAAGAAAACATGTTAGAAGCACTGGTATCATTCGAAATCTACCGACGCTATGACTATGCTACTGCAGCATGCGTCATCCCATCATGAGAATCAGCATGGAAAGTTCCCGTTGGAAACTATCTATGCGACTTATATCGCTGAGTATTCCGACGATGCTATAAGAGGGCACGCTTCTCTCAGGACTCATCAACACCCAGCGTCGAGCTCCTTTTTCCAATCGGACAGGCAGAGCTGATGTGAACACTTGAGTCAGATCGCAGACATTTCTGATACGGGGATGTTGCGCGAGCGTGATAGTGGTTGGTTGCATCTCATGAACCGTGCCTTAACGTCACAGCTGAACTCTGTTACAACGTTCAAGTAGAGTTTCAGAAACCGGGCTAATAGTATTAACTCCAACTGAGTGAATTTCCCAAACCGGTAATTTCGCTTAAACGTAGGATATTGAGAATCCGCTTCTAACGACAACTGAAGTATTCATTATTCGAAATCGTCTATTTTCTAGGAATCGTCAATTTTCTAGAAATATCAGGCTCAGATTGGCAGACAGGTATGATGAAGAATCCATCGTTGAACCCCAGCCAAGGCTTTTTCGCCAGCTCAACTCAGCTCCAACGAATCCAGCGCAGTTCAATGCAACTATCAGCCACTTTAGCGATTCGGCGCATTGGCATCCCTATGCTGATCGGACAAGACCATGAGAGCGAGGAATATCAGACAGGTTCAGCAGGAGAACGGTTACAAGAAACAAGTGACTGAAGCCATTGAATGACAACCGCTCAAACACACCGTTGAAGCTCCAACCTGATGATCCATATTTCACAGATACCGAACCCACCGATCGAACCCGGTGTCTCCCGAACTTTCGACAACCCGCCACCCATCCCTAACGAACTCATGACAAGCTCCTGACGTCGGAGATAGAAACATTGCTTCAATCCTTTCGTATTGATCTATACAGTGAAACTACAACTGCTGCAGCAGCAACTACTGCGCTAGCAGTGAGTACGCCAGCAAGTAACGGGTCATTCAATATGCTCTCCTCTGCCTGTATAGACTGCTGGCCCTCGCGAGGAGCATCCTCGTCCTTCTTTCCTTCATCATGCGCTGGAGGCAACTGAGCTTTCTTCACTTTACTATGTGCCGAGAGAGTCACACCAGGAAATTCAATATCTGAAATTAATACCACATTTCCGCCACTTCCAATCACGAACCCCCTCACCTTCATCGAGCTCTTTAGAAACACACCACGCCAAGCCCGGACGTATATCTTCCGACACCAATCCCTCCGCCAAATGCCTTCGCCTATAAACCGGCATCCTCAAACTCACTTCTCCAACAGCACACCGCACCACGATCGCACTCTCCTTAACCTGCCCGAGCCCAACCGCTTCCGCCGGCACCTTTATTATAAGTAACTTCGCGAAGTCGGCAGGGGTAACCTCATAGACTCTCTTCGTCATGGTCAACCACTGCAACGCAGTAACCAATACTCTTGGTTCACTGTGTGCTCCCGAGGGCCGATCGAATGCCGGCGTGCCCGCCGACACTACCTTCAAACCACGCCGAGAAGAACTACGTAATAATCGATCAACCGATCGACTCATCAACCATAACTTCCTCGGTTTTGGCTCAGGACTCTTCGACCACAACAAACCATCAACCTCCCCACTAGGGATGCCAAATTGATCTTTGATAAGCTCTGTAAAATCGTTAGGGCATTCATAAAAGTCACTCTGCATCTCCATGGGAGCCTGGCTGCTACTGGCATCCTGAGATCTCTCACTCACTGTATCCTCCTCCTCTTTAGCCTTGGCCGTATCTTTCTCCCTGTCGACCTCATCCGTATCTTTCTCCTCCCCAACCTCAGGCATATCGCCCTCCCCAGTAGTCTCCCACGGTACTCTCGCTTTTTTTCGAATCACTGCGATGAAGAAGCCGCCAGTATTCTGAAGACAACGTGTCACCCCTCCCGTGTCACCACATATGAATTCGCAGTTTTACGGTATCGTATAACTAACCAAATAATTCATAATAAAGTGCGTGTCAATTTGATATGCGCATCAGCATCATTTTTCAAGACTAATAAGAATCGATCTGAAACTACATCACATGAATGAACATGTGATGTAATAAAAGTAACCTTTCAAGACTATGAGAGCGACAAGTTGTTCACTATCATTAATCCCGGAATAAAAACCGCACACTCTTCACCCTCCTCATCTCTACCTGTAGATGGGGATACACCCGGACGCATTTACTCAAGTCGACTCCTTCCGATGCTTGTGGGAACATCGACGACTTCACCAGACGGGCGTTTTTGCCCTCTCCCAGTTCTCTCTCAGCATCCTCAAAATTCGAGAACCTTTCAATGAATCCTCTCAATCTGCCGTTATGGCTCAGTAACGCGACTTGATCCCTTTCCACACGAGTAACCAGCCAGAAGAACGATGGTAAATGTGACCGATCGATGATGAATGTGAATCGCGCGCGCCCGAAGAAGTATAACGGGAGGGTAAGAAGAACCCAGAGCAATAATAATAGCTAGTAGGAAGTCGCCTATAAGGCCAAACTACTCAGTGCAACGAGACCACAACATCGCTCAGTTTTTTACTCCGGTTTACTATGATCAACACCAATTCCAGAATCTTAGACTCTTTCGTCCAAATTCAACAGTTTATTCCAAATTTAACAGCTTATTCCAAATTTAACAGTTGATCACCAATTTAACAGTTTATCACCAATTTAACAGTTTATTTCAAATTTAACAGTTTATCATTAATTTGACAGTTTATCACCAATTTAACAGTTGATCACCAACTTAACAGTTTATCACCGATTTAACAGTTTATTCCAGATTTACTGCTTTCCAAGGCTAACACCAAACCGGCAACCTCCTCCCCGACGAATCGAGCGACACCGTCCCCATACATGTAGCCTCTTACCATCGACCGCCACTTTTAACCTTCCATGACGAAACGCCCTTCTCATATTTAAGACCCTTCGGAGCCTCCTTCCATTCGCCCAACTCCAACGCTCCCTCAGATGCCGCCACAACACTGCCCACCACAGCCTCATCTTCAATCGGATTCAAAGCACAAGTCGAATATCTAAAAAGCGCGCGCCATGCTAATCGATTACAACACTGAAGTTCACTTACACAATAACGCC
>NW_003211784.1:4131-18416 GCF_000006405.1 Perkinsus marinus ATCC 50983 | reverse complement strand
TATTAACTCACATATTTAATATTCGAAATATTTAATGAAGTTTCACCCGTTTTACGTGAAGTGGCGTCGCAATACTCGGTGAAAAACGCGATATTCGCGCTGATATGCAGTAGTCGTGAAATAAATTTTTCATATATTCTTCGATTATATCATATGTCAAACTACATTAAAACGAATTCACAAGTTAATCCATATCTACCAAAAACCACACCCCAGCCGTCAAAATCTCCTTTCCCACCACACACATACGATCAATGCATTGTTTCAGGTCCTCTAACCCTGAATCGACCCTACATCACACAGCGCGGCATCGAATTCAATCCTCTGTCCAGTGACTCCATCGAAACAGCTCGGGAACGATTGTCCAGCATGTGCTGTGACGAGCAGGTTGGGCGAGTTATGATGCCTCAGCCGATGAATGAGGAGATGCGCCCTTTTTACTACCAACTCGTTCGCCACTACCATACCTAATAAAAATAAATATTTAATCCCGAGCCAAATTCACCCAAGAGATCCTGGTTGGTTTTACCCGAGTAAAAACGTCACGAAATACCCGAAGGGCCACCGGCTTAGGACATACCATCTCAGCCTGAAAGTTCTTCCGAACGTTTCATACCAACACGTGGAACCTCATCCAGTGTTGGAGGAATATGTGTTTCCTTTCCTAGGGGTTCATATACGAATTTGTGTAGAAATTTTCAGAAACCAACAAGAATTTCATCAACATGCATATTTTCCCCCACACGATGAACAAAAACCTTCCGCGTGCGCAAGATACCCGTCCTCACTACCTTCTGGAGGTTTACTGACATCAGGCCTCGGACACTCATTGAGCATTTCCAACAACTGACTCGTCTTACTTCCTGGCGCCGAACAGATATCAAGTATGAGAGAATCTTGCCTGACTCATTGAAAGATACAAAACATGCCCAAAAATGCAACACTTACTTCAACTCTCCCTTCAGAGCAAGTGCTGGTAACATCGAAACCGTTTCCTGTAAAAATAAACATCACTAAACCCTGCGCGAATGTGTCGGTAAACCCCCAGTGAAATACACACCTTCATCACGATCAGATCGGACTAACGAGCGTCTTTTTTTCTCTCCGTTTTTCAGGTTTTTCCTTTTTCTTATTTTTTTCAAGAAAAGAATATAAATTAAAAACGAAAAAATTTTTTCCGCGTTTAATAAGAAATTTTCTGATGTGAAAATTTAGCATAAACTTCAACTGAAGGCTAATATATCACATACTAAAATGAAATACAACATTATCACCTGTCGCATGAGCACACCGGCCTGCCCTTGGTTGACCAGAAACTCATGAAAGGATTTCAAGCCAGATAGGGGAGCGCGCAGAACTGGACGAGGTAGATTCACCTGATGAGAAAAATATGTCAATAACCTTCCAAAAGAAAAAACACAGAAAACGCACCACTTATAAAAAATTTCGCATAAATTTTCCTACATGAATAGAATTGTTCAACTTTTGGGAAGGCACAGTTCCACATGAGGGCAACGACACACAATCAGCAAACGGATGAAAGGAAAAATATTTCTTGAGATTAAAATTTACTATTTCACGATAACTAAGTAGTGTTACAGATGTAAACCACAACAAAACTTAGATATAACGCAGTTTTCACCACCCTAGTGATATGAAAACCACCAGTGAGAAATCTATCACCGCGAATATCGCCTAGTTTCTCACCGAGTATTACGCCACCACTTCCACGTAAAACAGGTAGTCGTGAAACTCCGATAATATGTTTCTCAAGTGAATCGGCCATAATCATCATAGATGAACAACACCAAGAAGTAACACTTATCCCAGCCATGTTCTCTTCACTACCTGATAACCGTCCTCGACAAATGGTAGCTCTTCAAACTCTCCGGGGTGAATTTTTGATATCTCCTCCTACCAGAGTGATAACAACTATAATAAGAATGGATAAAAGACCTACTTGAAATTTTTTCGCTTGCTCTTTAACGATGCCAGAGGACACCCCCAGGTCCATCACACGAAAACTGGTGGGGAGGGGGGTACGCAGACACTCGAGCGTCTGAGGCGGCACACTTTGGAGAGGGGGATATCACAACGTGGAATTTATGGGGAGAATGAAATTGTTGCTTTTTGGACACTTCTAACCGAATTCATATATAAACTCCTGAGGAAAGCGATTACATATATTCCTACTCCAACACTGTATAGGAAACTCTTCTGAGCTCAGCAGGTGAGGAAAGCGATTACATATATTCCTACTCCAACACTGTATAGGAAACTCTTCTGAGCTCAGCAGCTGAGGAAAGCGATTACATATATTCCTACTCCAACACTGTATAGGAAACTCTTCTGAGCTCAGCAGCTGAGGAAAGCGATTACATATATTCCTACTCCAACACTGTATAGGAAACTCTTCTGAGCTCAGCAGCTGAGGAAAGCGATTACATATATTCCTACTCCAATACTACTACAAACAAAACGTTTTTCGAATCGATTCAAAAACACAGGAGCGATAAACTTCCTTGTGAATACCTTTTTCCACTCCTCGGGGGGCAGTAGACCTTGAGTATTGTAATACTCATCGAATGCATCGCTCTGGAACGTAGCCTTGTCACCACGAGAATCATATCTGCAAACTCTTTCAGGGAAAACGTTCACAATTAGTCCTAGTATGATGAATGACCCTTTTTTAGTTGCCCTTGGTAGGCTTCATATACTATCACAATCAGCGAGCATTGATTAACAGCAGCTGTATGAAAAAAGTAATAACAACAATAACAACTACATGTAAATTCCGGGAGGGAGAGTTGCTTTCTGTACACTTCTACCCGAATTCGCATGTGAACTCTCGAGTACTCAGCTGAGGAGTGCTAAGATATTCCTCAATTTACGAGGATAATATTAAACTCGATAAAACGGCAGTATACGGTGAGTAGACTCCACCCATTCTGAAATTCAACAAGTGCCTTACCGCCATCCGCTGGGTTCTTCATCTGTTCCCTTGCTCTGTTGGTGATGGCTGCTGACCCCAAGGCCTTTCCGTTTGTAATAGTTCTTGCTGTTCTTACCCATCGAGAAACAAGACTGTATGTTCAACAATTATCATCACAGAAAAGTACTAACTGTTTTTACTCGGGTAAAAACGTCACAAAACCAGCGGGCTTGAGGGTAAATTTTAAATTTCTAATTCTCTTCCGTCACAAATAAACTCTCGCGTGTCTACTTGGGAGTCCAAATGCGCAAGATTGCAATTTCTTCCTGCATTTATGGTAGAATCATCGTAAACACTTGCTAAGGGGGTGAAGGGCTTAACGGATAATGATGGCTGCAGCAGCCTTATGAGAACGTCATTGTGGTATCAATAGATATCATCACTTGTAAGATGACCTCAACGTTGTAGTAGAACTGGCCAACCACATGTGTTGGTGACAATATGAAATCTCTGAGGAACGCTTGGAAAATCCTTGCTATACTTTCTGTACACTTATCGTGTATATGCCCCAATTCGTATTTAAAATCCTATGATTAGTGAGAAAATTTTTATTTGTATTATTCGTATTTTATTTTTATTATTCGTATTTTATTTTTATTATTCGTATTTTATTTTTATTATTCGTATTTTATTTTTATTATTCGTATTTTATTTTTATTATTCGTATTTTATTATTATTTTTATTATCATTTTTTGCATCACTGAGTAGAACTAATGATAGCAAGCCCTAGAGTGTCTTATACTGCTGTTGGCAATCGCAATCTACTGTGTTGTTGAGGCAAGACACACTTGTTGTTACCAAAGCTATTTATGGACTCTCGAAACGGTAACAACATTGAGCTCACTCAAAGGGTGTATGGGCAGCAGCACAGTACAGCGGCCTCACGTTTCGAGACCAACAACAATGCTAATAACGTAATTTATGCATCGACCACTTTCTACACCTCTAAAGTGTAAGTGGGGGAAGCGACGCCCTACTACTACTACTACTACTACTACTACTACTACTACTACTACTACTACTACTACTACTACTACTACTACTACTACTACTACTACTACTACTACTATACTATTGCTACTACTACTATTACTACTACTAGGTACTTTTTGATTCTCCTCATCGTAGCCGATTCAATAGCAAATGTTGGTTTTGACTACACTACCTCCCAAGCGGCTCTCATCACATACTTCACATTGCAGGTATGTCCTCGACCACACCTCGATTACAATCATCAATATCAGGTTATCATTCATTGCACATTATTACTCGCCGCATTCCTCCTCTCCTGGAGCACCTTCCTACAGCGTTTCGGCCTCCTAGGGCTAGCTTTTCGAGATGCTTGGCCAGTGCTTCTCGCTGGAGCTCTGCGATTTTGTACTCTTGCTGACAGTATTAAAATTTTTGGAAATTTTCTCACAGCACGGGTGTTGGTGACAATATGAAAATTGTGATTTGCCTTGATAAAAACAACAATGTAGTTTCCAGTAAGTATATAGCAAGACTGTGCAGGTGTTTCGGGAAAAGTCTACACTTGTGAGAAAATTCCTGAAAACTTCAAAAAGTAGAAAGGAAACTCTTCAACTGAGCCAAGGAATGTAAATATATATTCCTCCAACACTGTTATCATCTACTTCAGCAATGTGAAAATTTTTCTAATTGGTTTCTGTTCACTTCTACTCTCACCCTTATGTGAACTCCTGAGCTTATATTCCTACTCCAGCACTGTATAGGATCATCTCATCGAGTTGCCAGGCACTCTTCTGGCCGTCCGCATCCCTCGTATGATATCAGCGTTTGAAGAGTTGGAGGATACTGGTGGTTTACCGTTAACTATTCACTCGATGCTGTCAGTGTTGATGTACACAGCAGTGTGCAGGTGAGTACTTGTTACTATCACGCGAAATTCGGTTTCGTTTCGGGCAGGCGGATAATACGCGTTACGCAAGGTACGCTGTAAGAGTGGGTCGAGCTATGTATTATAGCCCTCGTGTGTGGGTCGAATCCTCAAGTGGTGGAAGATTATGAATACTCATGATCATGCACTTGTGTGGCTTCGATAGTGATGGTAGAGTTGCACAATTCAGGAAAATTATTATTACGTTACCGGCTTGGGGTCTAATATAGAGTTGGCAGCGATCACATGCGCATGCGTTAACATTCAAAAAGTGAGGCGGCGCGCTCACACTGAGCATAGTTACTCGACTGCTTCTTAACCTTTTCTTCAAAATTGATGAAAATTCCAACGAAGATATAGAATTTGATAGTAAGCCGGAAATTTGACCATAACTAGTTTGACACACATCACTATGGTGAGTCCAACTAACCTACACAATTTCCCACAGAGATGCGTCTCGGGCTCAGTCAATGACATCATCACATTAGGAACATCAACATCAAACTCTGGGGAGACGTTAATTCTCAAAGCCAGATGGGCCTTTCCTATCACATCCATCGAAACACACTTGAGACTAACCTTCGTGTATCAACCGTGAATGGCCCTCTTAGCAAAAATTGATGATTAAAATTTCTCAAAAGTTTTTCACCCATGTTTGATAAGTTGTTCATTAATGCCGTTGTCGTCCGCATCATCAACAGTTGCCTTATACCACCCACAAGTAGCAGCGGAGGGCGGCTCTTTACGGCTCGTAGACATATCACAGGTGAGTTATAGTGTTGGGGTGATAGGCTCGCTCGGGAGTTCTTATGCGATGAAGAATTTCCCAAAATTTCCTCAGAATTTTCATATTCTCACCAACACATGTGGTTAATTATGTGCATATTTTCGCACTCAGGAAATTTCCCAAATTTTCTCTCAGAATTTTCATATTGTCACCAACACATGTGCATATTTTTCCGATTGAATTGCTCCGACGAGTTTCTCAGGAGGAATCTTTGAGAAGTGTGGCGGCGTGTCCAGCTGATGGCAACTGCGGAGGTGATACAGGATCGTCCTCTTACTTGGCGTGGAGCAGTGGGGAGTCTTTGGTTTACGGCGCAGGAGGTAGTACTAAAGTGGAGGAACGGGAAAATTTGGGAAAAAATGGAAAAAATGGGAAAATTTGGAAAAATTTGGGAAAATTTGGAAAAATCTGGAAAATTTGGAAAAATTCGGGGAATATTTTGTTGGTTTTTGTACGATTGTAGTTGAATGCATAGCCTCCTATAAAGAGTCGAAACTCACTATAGTAGAGTTTCACGGCGACCCTTTTTACGTGAAGTGGCGGCGTAAAACTCTGTGAAAAACGCGATATTCGCGGTGATATGCAGTAGTCGTGAAATATATTTTCTATCACTAGTGATTTTCATATCACTAGGGTGGTGAAACTCCAACATACACTATGTGACAATTTGATAGTGAACAAGTTGTCGCTATCATCACAGTCCCAAACGGGTACTCTCATCATCACAACACATGTTCATAGCCATCGTTACATTGTATATGCGATGCTCATTAATCTCGGAAAATGTGTTATTTTGTAGGGCAAATGATAGTGAACAAGTTGTCGCTATCATCACAGTCCCAAACGGGTACTCTCATCATCACAACACATGTTCATAGCCATCGTTACATTGCAAATCGATTTTCATTAATCTCGGAAAATAACACACATTTGCAAATCACATTGACACGCTCTGTAGTGAAGAATTTCTGGGAGATTCTCAACGATTTTTTCACTCCTGAAATTTCAGCTGCGGTGAGTGAACATATATATATTCTTGCAACACTTAGTCTCGTCGCGTTTGTATGGTTCAGCAGGTAGCGCCTTTGGAGTGCTATCAGCGGCTCTTTGTGGAGAGGTAGTAGTAGTGGTGGAGTGTATCGAAATTTGGAAAATGCGCGTTATTTTTTCCGATGAGAATTGACAAAATATATTTTATAATTTTAACGATATTAATATCTTCTCGAAATAATTGCTCTTTTACTGTACTGATCAAAACGATGAGGAAATGGATATTTCTCGAGATTCCAACATAAATGGTAGAGTAATTCATATATATAATAAAAATGTGAAAGTGAAGTGCGAGTTCTTCTGGGAGGAGAGAAAACTACGATCAATTCAAACATCAATTTTTCATACTGTTGTAGTTGAACCCATTTTACGTGAAGTGGCATAAAAACGCGTGATATTCGCGGTGATATGCAGTAGTCGTGAAATATGTTCTTCACTAGTGTTTCTCATATCACTAGGGTGGTGAAACTCCATTTTTGTCGTTAGACGCGTATGCATTTTTCTCTTATGATAGCAATACGACATATACTCTTCAGGAAAATCAGGTGCCGAATCTTATTAATTCTTCCACATCCGAATGTGGTGAAAATGTTTATTTTCACAATCACTACTGCAAGAATTTTTTCCTGATATTTTTCCCTTCGAAATCGTTGGTGCTCATCGTATATGGAGTCACTGATGTTGGAGCGCAGCATAATGTTCATTTTAATCACGTATAAAATGGAATTTCACAACTACCCTAGTGATATGAAAAACATATTCCACGACTACTGCATATCACCGCGAATATCGCGTAAAACGGAAAAATTAACTCCACTGTAATAATCTTATTTTAGTAAAAAATGAGGAGTTTTTTTTGTTGAGTAAAAAATAATATTTTCCCCTTCTCTTCCTCTTCCTCCTCCAGGTTCCCCCCTGTGCGAAGCCTGTCCCGGCGTTTATTGATACCACTGATGTCGCTACTCTCCCCGATGGGAGGTTGGTCACTTCTTCGCTCACTTCGGGCGTTAGATTGTGGTCGCCAGTGGGATGGTGGTGTAAATCTCGCTCGCCCAATAATCCGAATAGTACATTGTCCATACACGCAGCAACGGCGGTTAGTGGGATGGCTAATTGTGAGGCGATGATGTGGGGAACGCAGAGTGGGTGTGTGCAGTTGGTGAAGTTGGACGATTTGCAGGGGGTGCGGTATGAGTGGAAAATCGGCCAGCTCGAGCGGGGAGGAGTAGCGGCTCTACGCTGTACGGAGGTGCCGGCTGGCAGTAGTTTCTCGATGATGACCGACGATTATAGCATTTTCGTTGGTGATGTGCATGCGTGCGGAAATTGGACACATATTATTCCGTCGGAGATCTCTGAAATCGATAGGGGTCGTCGCTGCTCGTCGAGTCTTCTCGCACCTTCCCCGTGTAATGAGAGTTTGCTGGTTGCCGCGGTGACACCCAGAAGAGTTATTCGATTTGCTGATGTTCGGCAGAAGAAACTTTTGAAAGATTTGAAGTTACTCGTGTCACCGACGAGCGTATCATTGAGGGCGGATGGAGCCTCTATGGCTGTGGGGTCGGAAAATGCGGCGTTGGTTTACGATTTGCGGTCGTTGAAAAGTCCAATGGTTAAATTCGAGGATACTCCCGCGAGAAACGTCGCGTTTTATCGACATTATCATATTGAGGAGGTAACATTCAGGATGAGAAGGAAGTAGATATAAATTCATCGTATAGTTATTATCTATATCATAATCGATCATCTTGATACGATAGAAATATTCCTATTTTTTGATATGCATTTTTAATATTATTATAATATAGTTGTGGAGTATATTTCTAATAAGGGCGCACAGAGGATTATATCTATAGTAAACAATCGATGTCGGGATAACACCGTATTGCGGTATGTGAACCCATCTAGCTTTGAGAATTAACAGCCCTAGAGATCTGATAACAATGTTGATAATGTGGTGGCATTCACATGGTAAAACTTTCTGAAGAATGAAGAAAATTCGAACATTACAGGTTTCTGGATGATTTACTGTATAGTAATTGTCATCTTCTGTAGGAGCCTCCGTCGCCGAAGACAACTACTCCTCGAGGGAAGGAAGCTGCAAGTAAATCGATGACCCCCCACACACAAAGGCTGGCGGGCATGTTGAGACGCATTGGAGCTCCTACGAGGCCGACAAGTGCTGATACGACTAACAATTCGATGAAGTCGGCATTGCCGTTGGAGAATCGATCGTCGAATGTATTGGATGAATCTTCACGGGAAATTGTAGGGAATCGTAGCATTCAAAATGAGGAGGAGGAGGATGAGAAAAGTCCGAGCCATTCTCTCTTCCCAGATCGTCGAGGTTCGCAGTCTTCTATTGGAGGAATCAGTATGCGGAAATTAATGTTGAACGGTGGTGGTGGTGACGGAGGAGCTTCTACTGCGGATATGGAAATGTTGGTGTCGTCGTTGAACAGAATGCATGTTGAAACGATAGGCAAGTTGCGATATTTGGAGATGCGTCAGAAGCAGACGGAAGATACTTTGAGTAGAATCCTTGACAAACTCGATAAGTAACATGTCTATTTCTTTGCAACGGACAAGGAATGTCTTGAGTTTCAACAAAGTGTGGGTTACATCGCAACAGCACGAGGCAACTGCCCCTCATCATCTCTGTTATATTCCATTTGATGGGATATTGGTGGAAATAATTTCAGCTAAAAGCCGTAAAACTTCAAGGGTTTCGGTGACATTCTCCCTAGAGCTCGTCGAGCTCTAATACGTTCGCGGGTCATCCGATGCTGTCCAACCTTAGAACAGTGAGAGGGCTGCCTGTAAAAAGTCAGCAGCAAGTTTTGAACTGACAACCTCCCGCTTCCGAGACTACCGCGTCCCCGTTCCGCCATAGAAGATGATGGGAGACTGCTAGTTCATATTGAATATATGCTGATTCATGATTCGTTGTGGAAGTCTTAATATTAAGCTGCCCCAAAAGCGGACATATCAAACCACCGGCTCCAAGACTCCGAAATGAGAACGTAATTTCACAACGACGCCGACCAAACCCGCGATGAACAGCACTCGGCTTTATCAGACCAGCGAGTCACAAGGTTGTTGTATTTACAGCTATCCCAACTAAATGTGAACTCAACAACACTGACGGAGAGAAGAGGACAGGAATTCTCTCAGAAAGTTATGACGATGATAGAAATACTGCTCCTGTTGATTCTCACAGTAATCAAACCATAAAGCATCATCTTAAGAAAAGCTCCTTTTGGGTGCATTATTGTAGAAACCTCACAACAGTTTCTATGCTGTCCCCTCATTCTGCTGTTGATACTGTTGCTTCGCTTGCCTACGGCGCATAATAGCATCATCGACGTTGAATTGTCCCTAAGAAAAAAAACCATTTCCAAATCGATAACAACCGATACCACTACTTGTAAAACTCTGTGTATAATTTCCATCGCTTTTTCAATTTTAATACTATCTCCTTTGATCGTGAGAGGCCTCGGCTGGCCAGTAACCCCCGCTTTCTCCATATCCACTTTCGCACCCGAGTCGTTCTGCAACGCCCACAACACCACTCCTCCCGGGCCGACGATCGAGCCGATGCTTTCATAAGGAATACTCAAAACCCTCACACCAGGGGCGTCAGTCATATGTATCGGTGCCATAGCGGGCTGAGGAAGAGGAGGAGAAGTCTGCATGGCGCCCATCTGCTGCTGCGAGTTGTTCATAGTCGTCATCATAGTTGGTGGATTCATCATCATACTATACGGATACCTCCCCACCATAGACTGCTGTGGAGGGACCATTTGGCGTTGCTGTTGACTCTGACGAGAATTGGAACCTCCCGGGGTCGATGCGCGACTCAACGGAGTGCTGAGGAATACTGATAAGCTCACATAAGTCTACACTGCCCCTCTTACCCTCCAGCTCTCTCCACTGCTCTACCAATGTCATACGTGCCTTCCAACACCGACATCGCCATTTCATATCCGCTCGCAACCTGTGGGCTCATCCCCGAAATCGTCAACGCTCGAGGACCTCTCGTACTGTCGCTACCAGCAGTTGGAGCGGCTAAAACGACCAAGAAGGAAACACTGGAGTTTCAAACATATTTCACAATGCGAGCAGTGAATAACACGTAAAAATGAAGGTAAATGTTGAATTTCACATGGAGTATTACGCCACTTCACGTAAAACGAGTCGTGAAACTCCACTGAAAAGTTACGTTCCATGTCAACCTTCGCTCCGCTGTCCAACTGCAAGGCTCTCAACACCGCACCTTTCGGCCCTACCAAACTTCCTACATGTTCCACCGGCACATATATAACCTAAAATACAACTACTGCATTCACCAGAGTTGGAGTAGGAATATATGTAATCGCTTTCCTCAACTGCTGAGCTCAGAAGAGTTTCCTATACAGTGTTGGAGTAGGAATATATGTAATCGCTTTCCTCAACTGAGCTCAGAAGAGTTTTCTCACTAATTTGCATACGAATTCCCAAAATTCCCTCAAAATTTTCACTCATGTTGTACACCATATACCCCTCCTTACCCGTTTTTCTTGTATATTAGGATCACCATGTCTGCCCGCATACACCCCCCTCCCCTGGCCACCCATGCTGATACTCTTCGACCTCCTATCTTGCTCTTGCTGCAACAACGCCGCATCCACGTTGTAGTGTCCCTCCATAACGTCATGAACCATCCACACAGCAGCAGCCACCTGGTCCCTGCCTCCCACCAAAGCGAGCTCCTGGTCGCCCCCAGTCGTTCTCTCTAGACGAGGAGCTATATCAAGTTTTGCACCCGAGTCGCGTTGTATCGCGCGAATGACCGCACCCCTAGGGCCGACTACTGACCCCACGCTCGATTCGGGAATAGTCAAAGTCTGAAAAACAAATAAAATATTCGGAATATTTCCAAATAAAAATTCTGAGAGAAATTTCCTACACCTCAGCTGAACTCAGGAGTTCATACATGAATTCGGGTAGAAGAACTCAATAATAATTTTCCAAAATTTTCCGAAAATTCCACTTTTTCCTAGTAGACGATTACAGAGTTATAATATATGTTTGCTTCCCTCAGCTGAGCTCAGAAGAGTTCATATATGAATTCTGTTAGAAGTGTACGAAAATTTTGCAAAAGTTTCCCAAAATTTCCCAAAAATTTCCAAAAATTCCCCAAAATTTCCAAAAATTTTCCAAAAAATTCTCAAATTTTTCGCCAATATTACTACCCTGCGTTCATAACCTTCTGGTAACTCCCCCTTATATGTGGATAGAACAGCAGAGATATACTCGTGAATCCTATTGCGGCAATCGTCGAGGCAAGCTTGGGTATCTGATGAGGAACAGTAGTGTTGGAGTAGGAATATATGTAATCGCTTTCCGAAAGCTGCTGAGCTCAGAAGAGTTCCCTATACAGTGTTGGAGTAGGAATATATGTAATCGCTTTCCTCAGCTGCTGAGCTCAGAAGAGTTTCCTATACAGTATTGGAGTAGGAATATATGTAATCGCTTTCCTCAAGCTGCTGAGCTCAGAAGAGTTTCCTATACAGTGTTGGAGTAGGAACATATGTAATCGCTTTCCTCAGCTGCTGAGCTCAGAAGAGTTTCCTATACAGTGTTGGAGTAGGAATATATGTAATCGCTTTCCTCAGCTGCTGAGCTCAGTAGAGTTCACGTACGAATTGAGGTACCAGTATACAGAAACCAACAGAAAGTTCCCAAAGTTTCTCCCAAAATTTCCATATTGTCATCACCAACACACGTAGTTGACCATGTGCATATTTCCCCCCACACTTATCGTTTTTCAAGAGTAATATATACAACCACTACAATTTCCGTCACGAAATTCCGAGAGAATCTGATACCGTAAATCCGAAACATCAGTCCTACTAGTAGCAAGCTTGAGCACAACTGCGGAGGGGTCCTGATTGGTACCGTTGACCACATGAACAACACAGCGACTTTGGGCTTGGATCTCAGCGAGATGTTGCATAACTTTTTTGACGCTCATCTGAGGGCAGACTATAGCCTCTTGGTAGCGACCAGGAAGAGTAGCAGTAGGGTTGGTCGCAGAGGCTCCTGAACACGGAATCATTAACAGAAACCTACAATGCAGTTTCACAACTACCAGTTTTACGTGAAGTGACGTATGAGATATGCAGTAGTCGTGAAATATATTTTTCACTAGTGTTTTTCATATCACTAGGGTGGTGAAACTCCAATACTCGATCAGTTGCCCATGTCGTCATAATATGAATATTTCTATCACTGGAGTTTCCCGACTACCCGTTTTACGTGAAGTGGCGTAATACTCTACCAAAATATCCTAGATAAATGAAAATCGCATATACAATGTAACGATGGCTATGAACATGTGTTGTGATGATGAGAGTACCCGTTTGGGACTGTGATGATAGCGACAACTTGTTCACTATCATTTGCCCTACAAAATAACACATTTTCCGAGATTAATGAGAATCGCATATACAATGTAACAAAGGCTATGAACATGTGTTGTGATGATGAGAGTACCCGTTTAGGACTGCTGTGATGATAGCGACAACTTGTTCACTATCATTTGCCCTACAAAATAACACATTTTCCGAGATTAATGAGAATCGCATATACAATGTAACAATGGCTATGAACATGTGTTGCGATGATGAGAGTACCCGTTCGAGACTGATGTGATGATAGCGACAATATTTGCATATCAAATTGCCACATAGTGCAATACTATCCCTACTCACCTGCTTCAACCCTCGCACGTTTACGGTCTACCTCCTCACTATTCAGCATTCAAGGGTCAATGCAAACGCTGAAATAAAGTCAGTCTAGTATGAGGAAGGCGCGACGAGTGGTTCGTGACAGTTTTTGGGCGTGCGCGAAAAGAGCACTATGCACGCGTGGACACGAGCGTCGAGATTGACTATGACATTATCATTTTTAGCGTCCTCGCTCTCCCATGAAAATATCATACAGAAACATGGCCTCTCACTAACTACGTACTCACCTTGACCCAACTACAGCGTAACTTAGACCGGTGTAGTTGACGCTAGTCGCTGCTCGATGTTCCGTCGCTGCGGGACTCATCATACATACCGGTGTCGGAGAATCTTCTACGAGATGTCTTGCGCCAAGCTCCTCGGCGGCTCAGACCACCTTCTGAAGTCCAGGGGATCGCCGATATCACCACCGAAGGCGTGGACCAAAGTGAGTAGTAGATCGTGAGTTACACATCGCCGAAGGAATAGTTGTCTTACCGATTTACGGAGAAATTTGCGCTTGAGAAAAGGAGTCACACTTCGGAGTCGTGCGACAGGTGGAACAACGATCCTTCTCCGGAACATGGAAAAGGCGCATTTTGATCCGCACTCGCATGGAAGTGCCATCCTCCACCATGGTGCGGCTCAGCAGTGTCATGATATTTCGCATGATCTCCCTGACCATCAGCTCCGACTTGAGAACATTCAGTTGCAGTGGAGGTAGTGGTATAGATGGGGTCTTGATTTGACCATCCCATGTAACTTAACCTAACAACAGCCACAACGCA
>NW_003211784.1:0-4031 GCF_000006405.1 Perkinsus marinus ATCC 50983 | reverse complement strand
ACGCAGATTGCGTGGATGCGTGGCGGGTCATCCGTGTTGGCACGTACGTCACTCGTCGCACTCACGTGACGTAAGTGTGGAAGGGTGACTCATCTGAGTAACACACGTTCCTAAGTGCATCAGCTAGATTCGGATCGGTCGGGTATATCATTATCAGTAGAAATGAACCCGTATTACGTGTATCATAGCTTCAGGCCGAGCGGAATTATACGAAGTGGATAACAGATTCAACATTTCGCCAAACGCCAGCGAAAGTCGCAATTTCGTGTAAAATGCGCGACCGATTGCGTATAAAGTCGTCAAGAGCGAGGTGTTAAACATGTCTTCTACCAGACATATGAATATTGCTTCAATTTACTCGAGAGTATGTGAAATTATGTGAAACAAGGCAGCGCGTGAGACAATTCGAAAACTCGAAAGTTCTGTACTGAGACACGAGCTAGCTATCCTCCGATCTGAACACATGAAATAACTCAATTGAATTACATAAATTTCGAACAATACGTAATATGTGTTGCATTTCAACGCATAATCTCGTTTGGTAAATCCTGCAACACAAGTACTCATTGAGGATGAGTACTTAAGAGGGGCTACTTGCCTGTCGCCCATGGCCTTCCGAGATGCCATGCAACTTCCACGGTGCAAGCAGTGCTTGCCAGGCACGAAACACGGTGCGATGAGTTATTGGAGGTGCGAAAAAGTGCGGCAGATTTCTGGCCCAGAACTTCCCAATATCTTCCAAATTTGTTGACAAACTGTATATCATATAAGTCGTCAGATAGGTGACCTACCTATCATAGGTTCGTGATTCAAGCTCGCGTCGCATCGCTTCGCTTCTTTCGGTCAGGAGCAGGTTCTCAAGCTCCTCAATAGTGTCGAATCATCGAAGGTGTGTTGGAGTCGATGTGAGAGACGACGATTAGCAGTGATTGCAGACAGTAATATTATTGAGGATCCTATCATCTCTTATACGCTTCACCAAGCTGAAATCATCCCACACCTTGTTTTCACTATTGAGCTTGCAACCAGCTAGCGCATACGCGACGATGTCCAACCCTTGCCCCATCTGCGGATCACAATCGTCCTTTTTGGCGGACGCAGAGGCCGATGCAGTCTGCATCATGTAGATAGTTTACGGATCTTGCGACTCGTACTCCCTCCGGTAGACAAAACCCTCTCCTTCACCGTGGTATTGCCACCGCAAACAGGAGTCTGAGATGGCTGTGTGAGGCGTCTTGCTGGCGGAATCTGGGGATGGATAACATCCTCGTTGCCTCCAGAGGGCAGATCCTCCGCAAGCAGCACCCTCGATGAGGTGCTAGCTGACATGGAAGTGTTAGCCGCGTACAGGCCGGTGCCTTCTGATGATGGACGGCAAGGAATCGACATACTACTCAGCTGATTCGCTGGTTATTCTGACGTAGGGTGTCCAAGCACCACATTTTCAAGTTCAACATAAGACACCGAGGTCTAGTTCCTTCACGTTGGCAGACCTCGTTTCCTGAAGAAGAACTCGAAACCATTCTAAATCTTGGAATCTTAGAGTTACTCTAATAGAGTAGCGATGACTTCACGGGATTTATTCATCGACTCTTAGGGTAAGAGTCTTACCTAAAATATTTTGATTTTGACTCAATATTGTAGTTCATCAACGGGGGCATATTCTCATGCGCGCCCCTAATTCTGCCGCCCCGCCCCTAATCCTTTCGCTCCGCCCTAAAATTTTATAAAATGCCCTTATATTAATACAATGCCCCTAAGTCAAAACAAAAAGCTAAAGCCGCCTGCGGCGCAGCATATCCTCATGACTTTGGAAACTCGAGGATAGTCAAATCAATAGGATGCACAAATAGTCAGTTTCCACATCATTTCTTTGTCACTTGGTCGGAACAGTCAACTCCGTATGCATTGAGGAAATGTAAGGGAGCAAGCTCTTGTAAGGGCACCGAGTCAGCCGATGTGGAGGTTTTGAAGTGGAAAAAGGGTGTCGTTCGGGTAGCCTAAAGGCTGTCGTTCGAACATCATATCCGTGGCTATTCCCATACAGTTCAAGTATACACCCAGATTCTGTGAACTATAGAGTGGGGGAGCGTGGACGGAATTTGACCGTCAATATCAACGATTGCTGAACTTCAGTGTCTCGAATATCATATCCGTGGCTATTCTGATAAAGTTCAAGTATACACCCAGATTCTGTCAACTATAGAGTGGGGGAGCGTGGACGGAATTTGACCGTCAATATCAACGATTGCTGAACTTCAGTGTCTCGAACATCATATCCGTGGCTATTCCCATACAGTTCAAGTATACACCCAGATTCTGTGAACTATAGAGTGGGGGAGCGTGGACGGAATTTGACCGTCAATATCAACGATTGCTGAACTTCAGTGTCTCGAATATCATATCCGTGGCTATTCTGATAAAGTTCAAGTATACACCCAGATTCTGTGAACTATAGAGTGGGGGAGCCCTGACGGAATTTGACCGTCAATATCAACGATTGCTGAACTTCAGTGTCTCGAACATCATATCCGTGGCTATCCTGATAAAGTTCAAGTATACACCCAGATTCTGTGAACTATAGAGTGGGGGAGCGTGGACGGAATTTGACCGTCAATGTCAATGATTGCTGAACTTCGGTGTCTCGAATATCATATCCGTGGCTATCCTGATAAAGTTCAAGTATACACCCAGATTCTGTGAACTATAGAGTGGGGGAGCGTGGACGGAATTTGACCGTCAATGTCAATGATTGCTGAACTTCGGTGTCTCGAATATCATATCCGTGGCTATTCCCATACAGTTCAAGTATACACCCAGATTCTGTGAACTATAGAGTGGGGGAGCGTGGACGGAATTTGACCGTCAATATCAACGATTGCTGAACATCAGTGTCTCGAATATCATATCCGTGGCTATTCTGATACAGTCAAAGTATACACCCAGATTCTGTGAACTATAGAGTGGGGGGGGGCGTGGACGGAATTCGACCATCAATATCAACCATTGCTGAACTTCGGTGTCTCGAATATCCTATCCGTGACTATTCTGATACAGTTCAAGTATACACCCAGATTCTGTGAACTGGGGGAGCGTGGACGGAATTTGACCGTCAATATCAACGATTGCTGAACTTCAGTGTCTCGAATATCATATCCGTGGCTATTCCCATACAGTTCAAGTATACACCCAGATTCTGTGAACTGGGGGAGCGTGGACGGAATTTGACCGTCAATATCAACGATTGCTGAACTTCAGTGTCTCGAATATCATATCCGTGGCTATTCCCATACAGTTCAAGTATACACCCAGATTCTGTCAACTATAGAGTGGGGGAGCGTGGACGGAATTTGACCGTCAATATCAACGATTGCTGAACTTCAGTGTCTCGAACATCATATCCGTGGCTATTCCCATACAGTTCAAGTATACACCCAGATTCTGTGAACTATAGAGTGGGGGAGCGTGGACGGAATTTGACCGTCAATATCAACGATTGCTGAACTTCAGTGTCTCGAATATCATATCCGTGGCTATTCTGATAAAGTTCAAGTATACACCCAGATTCTGTGAACTATAGAGTGGGGGAGCCCTGACGGAATTTGACCGTCAATATCAACGATTGCTGAACTTCAGTGTCTCGAACATCATATCCGTGGCTATCCTGATAAAGTTCAAGTATACACCCAGATTCTGTGAACTATAGAGTGGGGGAGCGTGGACGGAATTTGACCGTCAATGTCAATGATTGCTGAACTTCGGTGTCTCGAATATCATATCCGTGGCTATCCTGATAAAGTTCAAGTATACACCCAGATTCTGTGAACTATAGAGTGGGGGAGCGTGGACGGAATTTGACCGTCAATGTCAATGATTGCTGAACTTCGGTGTCTCGAATATCATATCCGTGGCTATTCCCATACAGTTCAAGTATACACCCAGATTCTGTGAACTATAGAGTGGGGGAGCGTGGACGGAATTTGACCGTCAATATCAACGATTGCTGAACATCAGTGTCTCGAATATCATAT
>NW_003200244.1:0-1198 GCF_000006405.1 Perkinsus marinus ATCC 50983 | reverse complement strand
TGGTTTGATGAAGTTTGCAGATCATCCGGCGATCATTTGAGCTCCCCTGTCTAATAGAAAGTGTCGAGCAAGATTCGAAAGAAGGTTTCCTGACCCGGCATCATCGCACCGATGTCAGGTATCTCGTGCATATACTCACCCAGCTTGCTGGTAACCATGATTGCACTGGTATCGCTACTGAAGCTGCCGCGTGGCTAGAGAAGTTCAGCGAACACACAGAGGATTATTTTGAATCGTCTCATTCGGGATGAGTCACTCATGTTCGCCCCGCCACGAGTATGGCTGATGCCCGAGACGTTATCTCTCTGAGATAATTTGTCTCACAGCAGGGGAATATCGAGTTTTCAAATCTTTTTGTGTTGTGTAGCTCATTTTGTGTAATGTGAAAGGGTTGGTGGCACTAACACTGACAGGAATTCGGTGCTTATTACCCGAGCTACTGATAGCAAATACGTTGTCGTTGTTCGAGAATCAAATTGGCGGATCATGCCGCCAATTCGGCGCGTAAAGATGCCGAATGAACACTGTGTGCTAGATCGCACAGGGTGGCTAAAATTTCCTTTCTTTCTTTCTTTCTTTCTTTCTTTCTTTCTTTCTTTCTTTCTTCCCTATTTTTCCTTCGAGTGGAAGGTCCTTCCACCCAAAATAGAAATTTATTTTTCCTTCCAGGAAGGAAAAATAAATTTCTATTTTTCCTTCTGTTTGTAGAGAGCGCGCGCCGTCAAAGCGCGCACACCCACATAATCGATTTTTCTCGGAAACGGCTGGATTTGGGTTGTCTAGACCGCGATTCTGGAGACTGGAAGACGGGTGACTTTTAATTGACTGCCTCGATTAAGCCCAATCTTCTCGCTTCCGGCTAGGTGAAATCCTCTTTTTCCATCCGTTTCTCTGTGTTTATCCCGGCAATAAGCGTTGGGTTGCGTTCGGATCCTGGAGTTGTGGCATTATCCTGCTCGGTTAGGACTCACAGGATGATAACCGAGCATTCCCTTGCCAGTCTTGTTAACGCTCTCTCCTCGCATGGGACGCAAATCAACGAGTGGGTTCTGTCCGTGGCCGTATGTAACCAAGACTCCAGAGGCCTATCACTGTGATATCGGCGGACTACCGTGCTATTTCAAACACAAGCAAGACAACTCCACGCGATTCGAACGACACATGAAGGACTTCCACGAGGACTTATATTTCGGACGTA
>NW_003214423.1:0-2041 GCF_000006405.1 Perkinsus marinus ATCC 50983 | reverse complement strand
CCATCGCTGCTCTGTCCGTTGCCGTCGGCGAGTATTGTCAGGATATTTGTGATGGTTATTCTCCCTGTGCTGACTCCAAGTATGGCTCCTACTGCAAGGGCAACGGTGTCTGCTTTGGACTCTACCATAAGGATGATGGTTACTGCTTCCAGCCGACCGAACAAGACACCTGTGATGACTACACGTTGGAGCCGGTGGCTTGTACCGAACCCACACCCACCTGTCAGGACGTCTGCAATGATATGTCTCAGTGCCGCGATTCCAAGTGGGGATCGTATTGCAAGACTTGGCAGAATCCGGCGGTTTGTTTCGGTATCATCAAGAAGGATGATGGTTCTCTTTGCTTTGCCCCCACTGATAGTGACTGCGAAGGTGAACCCTACTATTGTTAGCCTAGTTTAGGTATTCCTTAGCATCAACTATGTTGGTCGAATGTTCTTTTGGGTAGTTGCGCAATCAATCTAGATGAGTTCTCTAATCATTTTTTGTTGTGTTTCATACGAGCTGTGAATGGATTAAACAATCGAGTGGAGGAGATAATATACACCCAATTGCTCGAAAATTCTTAGTCTAGGGCGACTGTACTCAACTACTAAAGGATTATGCTGAACGGAAATGACAAGTTGTGTATTCTGCTGAAGGTAAGTATTTGTTACAATGCCGAATGCACAGAGATATAACATGTGGCAGCAGATATCACCAATATGGCTCACTTGAATATGTATACATCCTGCACTGCTAATTCGGATCCAAGATTTCGATATGAGTGTAGAGAAATGAGACCAGGTTTATGTCACTCAGTATACGTCAAAAGCCACTCAGAAGCTCGATTCATATCGACTGCTTTGATCCAAGTGCGGCAAAACCTCTGTTACCCAAGAATGGCGACTTGCTATTCACGATGCTGCGAGTGACCATGTGCATACTTTCCGATTATCCGAATACGATACTTTATGGCGAAGTTGCTGGAGTTAGGATGTCAGGATAAGACTAGAACCCGAATCCACCCCCTCTTCTCAGCTCCCCGTGGCTGCGATCCACACTAGGGAAACAGAAGCCGACTAAAAGAGCCTTTTAGCATCGAGCTCAAGGTATGATGCGATTGCATGATGGTAACTCCTCCGCTGTGGCCGATCAGGCCGCACTGAAACTCGTCGGATCGCTTGGTATCCTAGTCACTTTCGTCAGCATAAACCTTCTCTAAGTTAATTGCTGCCTTTAGGTTTTGACTGAGACCGCTTTGAGTCGGACGTAGGAATGGAAAAGTTTGTGGACATCAGGTGTTGCTGCAGTGGACTCCGGCCTGATGACTTTGTAGGTCTCTGTTGGCAATCGAGGCGAGCTACGACATGCGTCCCAGCGTCCGTAGCTCGACGCGCTGAGACCTAGAGGAAGTGGTGCAGCCTACACCATGTAGGTCCTCGTCAGCACTTTTCGTGCCTTACGGAGTCACGGATGCGGCCGGGCAGTGGTAACTGGAGAAAAGCTGGACGATGCGTGAGTTGATGAGATTCCTGAGTCACCCGAGTGACATTCGGTGCGATAACTTCCATAAGGTACAGAACTGAAAGCCTCTATCTGGTTCAGAAAGGCCTCCGCCATATCTAGGCTCACATGGACATTAACAAAGCGTTTGGGGTAAATCAGTCACAGACCCCCAGAAAATAACTCCCTTGTGATCAGGTCTCGGTCGTCAGGTCCGACCATGCCTGATCTCTTCACACGCTCCTGTTTACGGTATATAAGTCTTACTCTCCATTTGGTAACTCTTCTGCTTCAGGTTGGCATCGATCCCGTCACTGAAAAGGTTGAAGGACATTTCTAAGGTCGCGCATGGCTGATTCTTCTGCCGGACTTTCTTCATGCTTTTGAGGAGAATGTTCCAAGTTTATCTGATCAGTTCTTGTTCGTCAGTGTCACTGATTCAGTGATGATGTATGAGGAGACTGCGATATTTTCAGCTACGATTCCGATTCATTCGAGATCAATAGGCAGTCAAATTACATTGATGCTTTTGTGGCTTTGCTTAGTTCCGGCAGTG
>NW_003205294.1:0-1015 GCF_000006405.1 Perkinsus marinus ATCC 50983 | reverse complement strand
GCGACGGAACCGTTGAAACAAACTCAATCCAGCAAGTGAGTCATATATTGATTGTTCAGATCCGGCATGTCATATGCGTAGGAGTAAGCTATACCAGGAGCGGGTATTGAACTCGCGATCTTCTGCGTGTAAGGCAGACGTCATAACCACAAGACCATCCCGGCGACGGAACCGTTGAACCAAGCTCAATCCAGCAAGTGAGTCATATATTGACTGTTCAGATCCGGCATGTCATATGCGTAGGAGTAAGCTATACCAGGAGCGAGGATTGAAATCGCGATTTTCTGCGTGTAAGGCAGACGTCATAACCACTAGACCATCCCCGCGACGGAACCGTTGAACCAAGCTCAATCCAGCAAGTGAGTCATATATTGACTGTTCAGATCCGGCATGTCATATGCGTAGGAGTAAGCTATACCAGGAGCGAGGATTGAACTGGCGATCTTCTGCGTGTAAGGCAGACGTCATAACCACTAGACCATCCCGGCGACGGAACCGTTGAACCAAGCTCAATCCAGCAAGTGAGTCATATATTGATTGTTCAGATCCGGCATGTCATATGCGTAGGAGTAAGCTATACCAGGAGCCGGTATTGAACTCGCGATCTCCTACGTGTAAGGCAGACGTCATAACCACAAGACCATCCCGGCGACGGAACCGTTGAAACAAACTCAATCCAGCAAGTGAGTCATATATTGATTGTTCAGATCCGGCATGTCATATGCGTAGGAGTAAGCTATACCAGGAGCGGGTATTGAACTCGCGATCTTCTGCGTGTAAGGCAGACGTCATAACCACAAGACCATCCCGGCGACGGAACCGTTGAACCAAGCTCAATCCAGCAAGTGAGTCATATATTGACTGTTCAGATCCGGCATGTCATATGCGTAGGAGTAAGCTATACCAGGAGCGAGGATTGAACTCGCGATCTTCTGCGTGTAAGGCAGACCTCATAACCACTAGACCATCCCGGCGATGAAACCGTTGAACCAAGCTCAATCCAGCAAGTGAGTCA
>NW_003206826.1:0-1131 GCF_000006405.1 Perkinsus marinus ATCC 50983 | reverse complement strand
ATCACGCATTATTGACAAGGACTTCGACTCAGCGGCATCTAATGCTGCTAAGGCCAAATCCAAATCTATGTTCATCGGTTATGATGACGAGAGAAGCGGCACTATGTTCTGCCGTGAGATCGACTTCGCTATGGAGGGTCACAATGCCGTCACCCGTTATCTATGGGCTAAGAATAACATCGATGCCGGTCTATGGCGTAAGCTAACTAATGCGACCGAGCCACCGGCTAGATGTCATCAAAGCTATGAGCATCATCTACGTCGACTTTGTCGTAAACTACGCAAAACTTTCGACACGGATGAGGCTTTGTCTCGAGCCGAGTACAAATTCAACACTTGTACCCAGCGATCTAGCGAGACATTATTCCAGTTCATATCAAGGCTAGAAACTCTAGCTGACGAGCTGGTATATCTACGAGCTGGGCCGAGAGAGTCTACCCTCAAACGACGTCTGTATGATGGTCTATCATCCAACGATCTGAAGGAGAAGGTCGAGACCAAGGTGGGCAACCACAAAATATCATATAAGAAATTTGTGGATCGACTGTCAGAGCATGAGAGGAGGCGGCAGGGCCGACTCCAACGCTCATCTACGGTCAACAAGCCCAGTGGTAAATCGACAGGTCGTCTACATGTCATCGAGTGTGAAGACGATCCTCAAGAAGAGACCTATTGCCATGCCGTTGGCAGCGATGCCTTATCTATAAAGTGCTATCGGTGCCTCCAGAGCGGTCACCCAGCTCGACTCTGTACTGAGCCCAAGGTGGTCGATCTACAGAAAAGATGCTCTAAGTGCGGCAATCCAGAGCATCAAGAGACAGACTGCAAGGTCCCAGTCAACAGGTTATTCTGCCAACGTTGCCTGAAGAAGGGACATCTAGCGTATGTCTGTACTGCTCCTACACCAGCAGATCAACCGAAGAAGGTGGGACCTAAGCCTAAGAAAGACTTCGGTAAGGGGAAATCTAAAAAGATTACTCCTCCTCAAACACCCCCATCTAACTCTACGGTTATCCCTTCTGGAGCTGGTGCGAACGTCATCCACGAGGATAACGCCTATGATGGACTATGCATAGAACCTGTAACATCTAGCGATGTCGACGTTCCCTTCCGAGCCATGGCCTCTACTGT
>NW_003209722.1:0-2089 GCF_000006405.1 Perkinsus marinus ATCC 50983 | reverse complement strand
TGGATCCCCAGTATGCATAACTTGTCGCCGGCTACTACCAAATCTACCATCATCAAGTTAAACCCTCAACATTAACCCTGCTTCCCTTAGACGCCGACGGTAACCATGCTGTGCGTGTTACTCACCTGGCATGGCGCAGCACGGGCAACATTGCTGAAAGAAGCAGCAGGATCACGCTTCACCGTCCTTCTATCCCATATGCACTCAATAAGGTCTTCTGCGTCATCAGCCTCCTCATCAAGACGTCCATGTGGCCTCGAGGTGTGTAAAATACTATCACTTACACAAGGGTTGACCTCTTCTAGGACTCTACGAACTTCATCACGATATCCTTAGCGGCACTGAGACTGACAACAACAACAAGTCGATACACGCAGGTTCGATCCCACCACTCATCACTTTTCTCCTATTTCAACACCACCAATCACTCTACATCATTTACAGGTAAATTCAGCCCGAATTCTTCAACAATTTACTCACAGCAACTTCCGATGCTTTCGATGCTTTTGATGCTTTTTTCCACTTTTTTTACCAACTGATTTTGATGAAATACCCTCAATTTCATTCTGGCAGAACATCAAATCTGAATTTCTCCCAGCCACAAACAGCTCTCCTTCTGACTTGCTCTTTTTTCTCCCCGATAATCCTCAACGATCTATATTGTGCCCCATTCATAGCATCACCACTATCACCGCTTGGAGAGGACTGTCGAGTCGACACTCCAGAGGGATTCTCAATGTATAGGGAACAACAACCAGTCTCCACCTAGTAATGAAAACTCCGTCACGCGCCACGAAATTCTACCACTACCCTGAGCTTCTCAATGTTCTGCCCGCCTCTACCGATAATGACACTAGTCTGGTTCCTGGCTGTGAGCTCGACAGTGAAATAACCTCTGAAAAATCAAGCATCATCACCATCTTCAACATCTCAGAACCCCAGAGTTATAACGCACTAACCTCATTGACAACATGCTTTCAGCACGAGAAAAAAAATCTTATCTACCCCATTTTTTCTATGCTACTCCCTTTATTACCATTCAGCCGATCTGCGATGGCTCTCTTCACTCTATCGAACACGTAACGCAATTTTTAGTCCGTTCTTCCACTAGAAGCCTTTTGCTCATCGTCAAAGCCCATATCAGCTAGCTTCATCAAAACCTGTCAAAAAGAGGCACACATTTCTAGCGGAGCGAAACACCGATCTCACCCACCTGCTTTTCCTTGAACATCACTACTAGTCGACAACTAACCCATTCATCATACCGCTCCTCTATCTCCTTCTCAATGTACTGAGCAAAGAAGGCCATAGCTTGCAGCTGAGTATTGTCCAAATCACGGTAATACCGTATCTAACAGCATGATGATGATGATGCTATACTATAGAGTAGTTCTGCATCATCCAGCGGTACTCGCAGGAGTCATCTTCGGGATCTCTCTGTTTTCACCTTTTTCTCTCCGACTTGCTTTTTCTGGGCTCGTAACTAATCCCAAAATACCATCATTATCGTCGTCATCATCATCGAGTGGAATTACTTCTTCTCATGACAGTAGCGCTAGTCTGCGGTCGTACGCCCTCACGTAGCGCCCCTGTACTCCTTTGATTGGTTCTTCTTTCTCTACTATCAATTCTTCTTCTCGATCCACTTTGCGCCGTGCCTAAGACCGGCTCTCACCACATGTTGGTGATAGTCAATTATCTCACTTGATAGTAATGTTCGATCTGATACAGTCGGATATGGAATGTCTTGTTTCGCGGTAGATTGTACAGGAGGGAACCGCAATGTAGACTGAGATCAAAATCGATCACGTGATCGATTTGGCTATCACCACTCACATCAGCAGGTGGTGTGTACTCTTCTGGGAGGAACCCCACTGACTGAGCTTTGTTGTAGAATCGACGAGCTGAAGTTCGTTTGAATTTCCCAATCCTTACGCTCCACCGACGATTCTTACGTGAATACTTAGGCGAAGAGGGATACGCATAATCCTGGGAGTTGTTCCCATGTTGTGTGAATGTTATTGCCGATCGAATTGGAATATAAAGTCTTCGACCAGGTCGGAAATCAAGTTCGACTAGAGGACATACA
>NW_003215336.1:0-1149 GCF_000006405.1 Perkinsus marinus ATCC 50983 | reverse complement strand
CCTCATGCGCGCGCAGAAAAAAAATGTGGAAAATGTCTCCCGTGGGATCGAGCCCGAACCCGAGTATCTCGCTCGCCCAATATGAGTGGACGGTTTCGTGGCCTCCCAGATCCGTCACTAAATTCTTCAAGGCTGGTCAATATTCTTGCAAGATGCACGAACAGCGCGTTTAGGATAGTGCTCGCCATTTGTGTGCATTGCGCTAGTCGAATTGGTTGTTCGGCGTATCACTCTGATCAGGTTTGGTGCGTAGGATTCATTGAGGCCTTAATCATTATTGCTGGCGTTACTTGCAGCGTCACTTGCCTTGATTACGACGAGCGTTGACTCGGTTATGCCTACTTTTGCTTCTTTGACCATCACCCCAGCTAGCGTTTCGACCATCAGTCTTCTATGGCCTCGATGACGACGAACGCTTATATGGCTGTTGCTATTGCTATCTTTATGGTCGTGAGTCTGGTGGCTACGTTCCCTTCGAAGGCTCTCCTCTACGTAATCTCTGCTATCATCTGTCTTCTGTGTCTTTGATCACGGTGAGTACTGGCTTCTGAGGTTATGTTTCCGTCTTGAGCTACTATCGTATGTGTTTTATCATCGTTACTACAATGAGTAACCCATGGTGGTCCCACTTACAACTTAATCGCTTTATAGTCGTTGAGAAGCTTGTTTGTTATTTAATAGTGACCGATGTTCGACAACTAGACAGACTTACGTAGGTCAGACTTATTAATCAGAGCAAGCCAACTAGACCGCAGTTTTTGAGCTTTGTCAGGTGGTCGAACTCAAGATTCGAGCTTCTAATGCTTGCGTCTGCGATCCTTAGCAACCCCGTCAAGGCTCAGATTTCTAACCAGTGCCGGCCGGTGCTTGGAAGAACAGCCAGGACGCCTTCGACTTAAATTAATTAGTAGGAGATCTAAGTCCGCAGGGCTCAAGAGATCCTTGCGGATCCCCACAGCGATCTTGTGATAACACACCTTATCCTTTAGAATCTAACACATGAGCAACTAGTTTCCCTTCAGTTTCGATAGCACTTTGGGATGCTGATTGCGTACAGTCTTCTACATATGTCATTGAAGTCGTCGGAATGGCTTACTACTCTCTCGCCTTTACGATTCCCGAGAATCGGCTGATGTTGTTGTCGTTCAG
>NW_003206488.1:0-1249 GCF_000006405.1 Perkinsus marinus ATCC 50983 | reverse complement strand
TCTGTAGTGATAATGGGATGGACATGGTTTCCCACAGTCTCCAGTCTCGAATCACCTTTCGCATGTGTTCACCAGTAAAGAGGACAGCTTCTGCATTGGGAAGAATGTTCTCGAATATCCTCATCAAAGGCTGCTTTAGCTGATGGTCTATGTAATGTTGCCCATCTATAGGTATGTTATTCTCGACTGCCTGAAACTCATCAATAGGCATCCCAGGGTGTCTAGGTTATCAGTCTACGTATAGAGGGTCTTCTGCCTTCTCGTACTGTGCTACTCCCTTGGGTGCTCTTATGATGACATATCTACTTACCGATGTACACGAAAACCAACACGCAGAACAACCCACTGAATTCGGTCCCCAATAGCAGGAGCGTTGCCAGGATCTCGCTGAGCCATTCGTTTGGCCAGCTCCACATGGGCTTGCTTCGCTGCGTAGGCCCCCTGTCAAGAGAATGACAGACTCAATGATCAAGTGAATCTTTACGTCTTCCATGCCCTTTGCCAAGGACTTCGAAATGACAAGCATTGACATATCGACCTTATTCTGTAGGAGTTCCGACAAGGTTTTCCGAATGAATCTGAACCGAGCAGACTGAAAAGGTGAAGAAGAGAGAGCCTACGCAATAGCACGATCCAAAGAGCTTTCTTTCAAGATGATGTTCAGTGTGTTCTCTACCACCACTTTCACCAACTCACAGTTATCTCTTCTCACAGTTTCGATACCTTAAGCCGGATATCTCAGTCGAGGGGAGACTGCGTGGTGCTACTACCTTTAGCGTCAAGCTTGTCTGCCTTCACGGGGTTAGTCCAATACAGCCCAGCGTAGCGTTTCTTGTTCATCAGCAAGTACGGGAAGTAGACCTGCCAATACACGGCAAATGATGACCATCTCCGGAGGTTTTTCATACCTTCTCAAACTCAAGCTTGATAGGATCGATGAAGGTAGTCGAGACGAAGGCTGCAGCCTCCTGTCCCAGTTTCATGGCCTCTTCCACCGTGTCACAGCCGAACTTCACAAACACGGAATCCGTATCACCATATATCACTGTAGCATCGTGAGCGTAACCATTCTCAACGCGATATCTAAATGGGGGTTTCAAGCGGAGTCTAATGAGTTGTGGAATACTGACGACTCGATATTTCGAATGACCAGGCGTCACAATGAACAGAACATCTCCGCCAAGATACCAGGACGTGCCCATGATCACTTTTGCTCGACTAAGGTCTTGGTGTGCTCGATCATTTGCCG
>NW_003210496.1:0-1291 GCF_000006405.1 Perkinsus marinus ATCC 50983 | reverse complement strand
AACAAGATTCCACACAACCTTGTGCGGTGTAAGCCTGCCGCACACCGTACAGTGTACAACGTATACGGATAGATCAATGATGAGAAAATAAAGTAGAGAAAGACACGATCACCGTTGGAGGCGGCTGCCTAGATCGTCATAGGCAGGGTTCGCAGATTTCAGGAGATGTTGCTGCTGAAATTTCAGGCTTGAGATTTCACGTAAAATTTCACGTACAATTTCACTAAGATTTGAAATTTCGCTAAACTTTGAATTTTAGCGGGGCGCCAATCCGGCTCGGTGCGACTGATAACAGTGAATTGCTCACATTTGTTTCTATATAGCTGCTCGCATTCAAGGCAACCTCAAACGAACCTGTACGCGTTCCAAAATGATGATATCAAATATTCACCGTTGGCAAGTCTGCTGCCAACATCCCAGTTGGGGCCATTGCTAACCCCTTGACAATTGATGATGAATCCTGTCCCCTTGTCGAGTCGATGGCTGCGAAGGTT
The DNA here is from genome assembly GCF_000006405.1 of Perkinsus marinus ATCC 50983. NCBI lineage: Eukaryota > Perkinsozoa > Perkinsida > Perkinsidae > Perkinsus > Perkinsus marinus. The sequence continues at coordinate 797 of NW_003210496.1, read as the reverse complement.
GGTTTCATTAGGACGCCAGTCACTTCCGTGGGAATGACTTAGATCACCGTTTGGGATGTCGTGCTAGATAATCGCGGAGTATCCTAGAGAGAACTCACGCACTTTGTCTCCACGATCAGCACGAGGCGTAGCGTCGTACTAGGGAGGCGAGCATTTCGAGCACTTCATAGATGTTGCCGCTGTTTATGAATACTACATCCAACGGAGAAGGAATCAGAATAAGATCTGGAGCATCGCAATAAACTCAGATTCCGAGGCGGGTCCGCTCCGCACAACTCCGAATTGAACAGAGTGGAGGGATAAACGTGCCTTACATAACAGCATTGAAAAGGTCAAGGCGCCATCGATGCCCCCTCAATAATAGAATCCCTCACAGAGGCTAGAAGTGGTTCGATTCGATCGGCTACATTACTCAGTGTTACACTGCATCAGATTGCTTCCAGCATCACGGCGATTTGTGGCCGGGAATTTAACGTTTATTCATGATAGTGTTGTTGCACTGAAGTTCCAAACTACTGCAACTCGACACTCAGCACAGGCCTTACGGGCGGCCCGCAGCCCAAGTGAAAATTCTGTCATTCAATGAAGTGCCACGAGGACGACTCTTCCGTTTTTGCTTCTCCTGAGGCCTTCTGCGTAGCGACGTGGGCGGGCCGTTCGCCATAGGCTTGCTTGCCGAAGTTATGCCGAAGTCGGCTGGTAGCAGGAATCCTGATGTCGCGGTCCAAAGAACACTTAGTCAGACATGCCTTTGTTCTCCACATCAAGGCGTTCGAATATCTTATGAACTTCATCGT
>NW_003211276.1:0-960 GCF_000006405.1 Perkinsus marinus ATCC 50983 | reverse complement strand
GGAGAAGACTCGAATAGAGGCTCTGAAGAGGAGGTGGTGGTGATGGCACTAATGAAGATCAGTTCCAACTGGGGTTATTATTACAACAACAACGTGATGCGGCAGCAGCAGTAGCTGGTGGTGGTGATGGTGGCAATCATAATCAGTCTGGTGCTACGACAGAATCCTATAATAACTTCTCGACATCTGGTCCGTGTGATACTGATGGGCAGGGGAAGGGTAGGATCGCCGCCAACACTACCCCTAGGGGTAGCGCTGGACAGACGAATGAGGTGAGATGTGGTCATGGAGGTGAGGATGTAATTATTATCATATTTAGGTTATTCAACAGCTTCAGCAGCAGCTCACATTTGCTATGGCACTACAGCTATTACAACAACAGGAACAAGGTGTTGATAATGGGCAGCTAGGCTCAAGGACAACTGGGCAACAACAGCAGTTACAACAGCAGCAACCAACAGGAGGTAGTAGCGATTGTGTTCAAGATACAGCGTGGAGGCTTGGTATAGTTCGTAGTTATGTGAGGATTTGGTGAATTTATGGTAGGTGGTTCTATATCTCCTTCATTTTTGTCAAGTCTAACGCAGCATTTAGGAGGAATAGAGGGTTTGGGTAAGTTGCCATTGCTGCCCGCCGGTTTTCATCCCGGAGAGCTGCTGCTGCTGCAGTTGTTGTTGTATTTAGATTCGGCTATATCGAAGGCACAGCAATCAAGTGGCGACAACTCAGTTATGGCGGCCGCAGCAGCGATGCTCCAAGGAGGGGCTCCGGCTGATGCTTCTTCAACACCACATAGTCGTCAACAACAACAACAGCAGTTGGCTTTTAGCATGAGCCCACAGAGGCAACCGAAGCAGCAGCAGCAGCAAGAACAACAACAACAGGGGGGTTCAGGAGGGTATTCGACGATGACAGTTCACCAGCAGCAAGTGTTAAGGCAACATGTCGTTGACAAGTTTG
>NW_003216155.1:0-4667 GCF_000006405.1 Perkinsus marinus ATCC 50983 | reverse complement strand
GCCTGAATATCGGAGCACATTCAGGAAGGTACCCGAATGATCTATGATCTGATGTAATGTCATCGCTTACCCGAAGCATCAAACCTCCTGCAGGGGTGGGGAGTAATACTAGAGGGTCAGATACTTCTACAGCGTCGTCGCATTTCAATACTCCGACTTTCTTATAATCAGTGCTCTGAGCCTCAACTTCTTCGCCGCTACCAGTGACTTCCCTTCACCGGGATCCGAAGCCAATTTCTCGGCGATCGATACAGTCTGCTCATCACATACTTCATCTGCCACAAAGTCTCGCCATTGATCGACCAGAGCCTTCTTCGCAATAGTTAGTTTAGAGCCACGTTTTCTAGGCATATACTTCAACTCCGTGACACGATGAGAGCATATTATGTCAATGTTGGCCACACCAAAGAGATGTTGAGAAAATCGCAATAATAACCCGTGGATGATATCGCGGGTCGATAATCGTCCTTCAGTCAACTTAGACAACTTCTTGATGTGCTTCTCGAGTTCCCTCAGTGCCTCCGTATAGCAAGTCATTACAGTTGCCGAGTTGGCAATAACATGCTTCAACTCGTCTTCTTGATTCACCAGATAGCACATACCCAACAAGACAACTTCAGACCCGTCAGCCCGCTCCAACACCGGACGTAATTGTCCACCACGATTTTTACAAGAACAGTCAATGATTCCGCAGCCAATCAAGTCCTGGCATGTGGCCTCATCCTCTAGATTACAAACGAAGTGCTTCCAGTCGAAGTTACGTACCCCACCATCCTCGCATGCTATAGGATGCTTTGGGAACTTGCCGGACTTCCTCGTAGGAGGCTGTAGCGCTCCATTAATCCACGCATGAGGGTTCTTCACGATATCTCTCTGTTTCCGTAGCTTCCGCATTTTACTCTGGCCGAAAACCTCGCCTCGTACCTCTGGAGAGTGTGCGACGACCGACATTCAAAGTAACAAATAAGCGGCGAATAAGCCAAACTTAGGAGTTGAAGTGATAACTTTTCGAAACACGTGCTTACAAGAACAGGTGATTCTCTCTCATACACAATGAACACAACACAACGAGTCCCAGAATTATCTACAGTGCAAATGAGATTTCAAATGTTGCACTGACAACCATGCCTATCTCCGATAGGGCCGTAGACGATATGATACGTGCGACCAGCAGTCGAATGTAAGAGAAGCGGAGAGAACAGGGAGCTAGTAGATAGACTCTCTGGACTGTCCCAATAATGCAGTTGGAATTCCAAGGTGATAATAAAGAGACCAACATCACTGAGACGAACTGAGTTAGGGGAAACGACTCTCATGAAATTTCAATAATCTAATACTCTACCCTGATAGCATGCTACACCACCTCAGTCTCCTCACCACAACCCGGTTTAGTTTCTGCATCAGCAACGGTGCTTTGGTCGATAGGCGGTGCTGCCACAGTAGTCGAAGCCTCAGCCGGTCTGTCCTCAGGTGCGCCTGGCCCTCCCTGATCACTCGGAGGGAGACCACTGTCTGGAGTACTCATGGCGGAGCCATTGAGAGACGGGGAACTGGTATAACTTTGGTGATGCTCCCCCGACCCTGCCGCAGTATTAAATATCTTATTCGGCTCTCCTGAACCAGCTTGAGGAGAAGTCTGCAGTTGTCCGCTCGCATCGAACCTCGCTGAAGGCAATGTTGGCAAGGTGAATGGTGGTGGGCTGGGCCTATTGGGTTCATTAAATGGCATGTTTTGCCTGAGAAGGAAAGCTCATGCTAGAACGACACCGGATATACCGTACCGTAGTAAGTGACTTAGATTTGCATTGCCAATTGTCGGACTCATCTGTGCCGTTTGTGGCAGTTGCGGAGTTGCCTCTGAAAGGTTGCAGACTCAAGACAAGTTGTAACATAAGATGGTTCATCATCTACCTCCAAAGCTATCCTGCCTGAGTACTGGGAAAAGACTGGGTACTGAGCTTGCGGAGGGCACAGTAGCAGAGAATGCTCCTAGATGTATGGGTGATGCAGATGCCGATGGCTGCTGAGTTCCACTCGTGTCCATGGCACCACTAGCCGCTAGTTGTTGCAATAATGCTATGGTGTTCGCGGAACCCCTCGAATGGTCCACACTCTGGAACTGATTGGAGGCCTGACAGAGCATCATTTGAAGCAACTTCGATTCCCTCGACACTACTACCCGTTGTTGTTGTTGTCGTTGCATTTGGTAGTCGAGTTGTTGTTTATATAGATTGCACTTAGCCAAAGTACGCTGTAGGGCTGCATTGACGGCCTGGTTCTCAGCCTGTAAACGTGTTATATCAGTATGTTGATGGAGAGCAAGGTCCTTCAATTTGATGTACCTGATAGACCACAAGTCCATGTACGTGTTGAGGCATAGCCCATTGACTTACATTCCCTGCAGAGTAACAAGCTCTCTCAAGGCCTTACTCTCTGCAGGGGCGGGCTGTGGACTTGGTGTCGTCGTCGTCGTCGTTGCCTCGGCAGGAACTCTCTTCTCGACCCTGAAAACGCAGCATAATCAAGAATTCGGTCTATAGGCTGCAGACCGAGAACATGTCAGTGAAGAATCTACCCACTTTAAATCAGGATGGAACTCTGGCTTTAACTTCTTCAATACCACTCCAGATGAATGAGCTGCCAGTATCGCCTCGCGCAGCTCCTCTGTTAAGGGAATCACCCTTCTATGCTCCGGAAAGGCGCCTTGGCTCTCCGTCTTACTCCGTTTAGCCTTTCCACCAGCTGAGTGCTTGGTCTGAACAAGGAGTGCAGAGGGTCGAGAACAGGCCCGGGAGTGATCGACAAATGAACAAGCCATACAATATGACCGACTAGCCGCTGATAGGGATCAATGACATCGAATCCCAGATGATCGCAACAGCAGCAGCAGAGTGTGTTCGACGAGAGTATTGGCTCCTACTTCTTACCTCCTTCCTCCGGGGGCTATCGATGGTACTGCTATCCCGACTACCCCTCCGACTACCCTTCTTGGTCTTTGTCTTGACTGCTGAGGTCTCCTCATCTGCATTGGCGACCTCATGCTGCTGCTGAGGAGGAGTTGTAGTATCCATCGACACACGCTCTCGACGTGCTTTTGGAGTAGCCTTACGGTGCACCATAGGGAATGGTAATGCACTAACAAGAAAGGATGGAAACATAATAGATGCATCCTCTAAAGATCCTCAAGGAGGTTCCCAACAGCAGCCAAGAGAGATGAGTGGTATCCAAACCGACCACAAGGACGACGACAACGACAGCACAGAGGACGAGCTGCCCTCTGTTCAGAGACCCCATAGCGTAACTCAGTGGGGACGTCTAAGACAACTAATTGCCAACTCGCATGCTGCTTGATCATCATTAGCATCGTTCTCCTTCTCCTCCTCCTCGTGCCCCTCGCAGCAAGATTCTGGATACCTATCTGCTCGTGCACACCATGGCGTGCTCTTGGATAACTCCCATTATATATGCGGGACTTATAAGCTCCTTCTCGAAGACTAGGATTTTATAATAGGACGGACTTCTCGTCGTTCTAATCCCTTTTCAATGCTACCACATTATAATATCCATGCCCCGAACTATAAGAGTACTTCTCAAACACGCACGGCTTTCCATAGTCTTGGATCGGATATGAAAAGGCGCGAGTAATACTACATTCACAGCGTCTTCCATCATTAGCGAGAGGTGAAGGCATGTAAACTACTGAGTTTCGAGAGAATATGATTATGTTACTAACTCCAACGCCCAAGTATGTTGGTAGAAACGTATGTCAAAGCTTGTTGACCTCCGGCAAGGCAGTAAACATCATATCAACTGCTTATCTATTGCTTGCTCTTTCGAATCTTCTCTGGAGGAGGCTGGGAGTACATCTCCTCCCGTTCCCTCTTGCGCTGCTCAGATACCTACGAAACCCCGAGCATGACCACTACCGGGCTCAGGGTCGGAAAGTCACTTGTTTCTGATGTTCGCGTTTCTTAGTCATCTCATTGGAATGTTTCTGATCCTTCGAGAGGAAGTATTCACCGGTCTCGATCTGGATATCCTCCTTGCCTGTGAATGGAAGAATGCATGCCTGTACTCATTCCGTCAGTACGTCTTACGAGGTAATTGCTCAGGAGGGAATAGCTCCTTGGATTTCTTCTTGGCAATCTTCTTTTGCTTCTTACGCTGTACCTATCAACCATCAGTAAGAAGGAAACCGCTCACCGAAGAACGAGATCGCAACTATAAGTCATAGCGTGTCTAAGTACATTCCGATTCTTGAAGTGTGGTAGGAATCGATCCCAGTTCTCATCCTTGAGATCCTCATTCTTCTCGAGCTCCTTCTTAATCATCAACTCCTTCACATGATATACTGGGTGAACATTGTGGAAGCAATCTTCAACTATCCGACGGACCTGTTGGGAGTGATAACGATCAGGAAATGGAGCCGGCGAGCTCACTTGTTTCAAGGCTTTGTGAGTACCCATGGCAACAACAGTTTGTCCTTGTACTAGAACATAGCACTGAGTTAACAGTTCGATGGCTTTCAGTGTACCTTGCGCAATAGAACATAATATTCTATGCGATGCTCTCAGACTCACTTCCATTAGGCCCAACCAAACGTTGTCGGCGTTTCACAAACTTCTCTTTATTACGAACGAGCCCACCAGTCTTAATGATATCACAGA